>NC_089169.1:0-73591 GCF_009819655.1 Sylvia atricapilla
CTAGGGCCACCTCCCTCCCCTGCAGCAACTCTGAGAGTCCTCCTGGAAGCGCCTCAAAGCTGTGGGATGTGCCAGCTTCAGGAGATCCCTGCAGGAACTGCAGCTTCTCTTGCCCCAGCCATAGAGTGACTTTTCCCAACTCTGTGAGGATTTCTCCTCTAGTGAGCCCTCAGTGAGCTCTGCTCTGTGCTGCCAGCCCAGGCTGAGTTGAACCCCTCTGTGCCTGTGTGCAGTGCCCGGGCTGGCTGCAGGCAGTGCCTTAGCCCTGCTGGGCTGTGCACAGGAGCTGCTCCTGGGCAGAGCTGTCTCTCTGCAGCGCTGCCCTTGCCAGGAGCTGCCTCTGTGCCAGGAGCCTGGCCTAGCTCAGCAGCACAGACACAGCACAACGCTTCAATGACCCTCTCGGGGCTTGTGCTGAGGCCCTGAACATCAGTCCCCTCAGAGGGAGCTTGTCCTGGGTTGTAGTTTAGGATGTATTCTATCACCATCTTCAGTTAATGGCCCATCAATGCCTTGTGCATGGCTCATAGATAACTCTCTCCGGGAGTTATCTCTCTTTAATGGGCCATCAGGGACTTCCTGGATGACTCATCATCCCATTGTGAGATGCTCCGCCCACGGGGAGGAGCCAAGCAGTCTCACCTGGATATAAGCTGGGATTTGGGACAGTAGAGGCAGCCCTCATCCACTGGATTCCCAGAGGACCAGAGCTACCAGACCTTTCTATGAGATCACTGCTTCAGGAAGACCACCTCGTCTGGACTGCTTCCATCACCCGGATCAGGTTGTATTCTGACTCTGTCAGTGGTTTTTCTTTTTGTATTGTTACATTAATTTTATTTTATTTTAATTTTTTCCTTTTCTTCTCATTAAATTGTATTTCTGACTTAGAGCCTCTCACTTGGTTTGTTTTCAAACCACAACATATTTTTGGCGTCCAATGTGGGGCACGAGGCAATAAGAAAAGTCAGAATTACAATTTTATTGAAGAAGACACCTGTCTGCTATGATGCTCAACATGCTTACATGTGTCTTATACCTATCTCCCTATATTTTTCTGAATGTGGGGCACTATCTGCCAGCCTTAATACTCCTGCGTAGACCAGGCTATGGTACTAAAATTGCTTTACTGGTCTATTATGTCCATTGCCTGATAAACTCTGAGGCAATGAACATCATTCAGAATATATACCCAGTCTTGTTTTCTTGTTCTAGTCTAGGATGCTACGTCTGGGGCCTCAACAGTCTCCCCCAGCCCCTGTGGGGAGGAGTAAAGAATCATTTTTTCCAGCTTTTCAGGAATGACACAGGAGTTTTTGAAAATATTGAGTACCCTCTGGATGCCAAGGACAGCATGATGTTCTTGTTAGTCCTGCTTTGTTTTCTCTGTACAGCCAGCACCATGCTTAGAATCAAAACACTACATGGTGTGTTGGAGCATGTTCTTAAAGAAGTCAAAAAGGTAAAAAGAAGCAAAGCAACAGCATCAACGTCCACACAGACTGTCACAGAGGAGAAGGGAACCAAAGGTGAGGCAGCAGTGTCCTCATCTACACAGACCATCACAGAAGAGAAAGAAGCCAAAGGTGAGGCAACAGTGTCCACATCTATGCAGACTGTCACAGAGGAGAAAGAAACCAAAAGTGCCGTCAGCATCTCCACACAAACCGTCACTGAACTGGAATGGCCTAAACCAGTAGCAGTTGCCACCACTCAGAAGAAGAAATCAAGGAGCAAATCCGTCCGCATAGCGACTGACGAGGGTGGAGCAGGACCTTCACACCCAGCTGAAGAGACAGAGATCATCACTCGCTCTCTATCTCTGGGTGAACAGCGTGACCTGCGAAGGGAATTCACCCGCCAAACCAACGAGTCCATCCTCACCTGGCTGCTCCGCATCTGGGACGCTGCAGCCAGTGACACCATTCTGGATGGAACTGAGGCCAGGAAACCTTTGCCTTGTTGGTCCCCACCTGTCATCTCTGTCTGCAGTTTCCTGGTATAACTGTTTTGGCAACACTTCCTCAGTGGGACCAATTAAAACTTCAAGAACCTTTGGAGTTTTTAATCTTACTTTGAGTTCTCAAGAAGTTCTTTGAACACACTCTCAGGGACTGAGTCTGATGTAAACAACTACAAATCCATGGAAGCATCATTCAAGTCCTTGTGCTGTGTCTAAGCTGCTTAGCGGGGCTGGGCTCATTGCACAGAGGCAGCTCCTGGAAAACAAGAAGAGCTTCAAAAAGACATTTCTCCTGAAGAGCAACTGCTGAGCAGAGAGCCCAGCAGGGCTGAGGGCCCTGCCTGCAGGATCTGAGGGCTGTGAAGCAGACAGAGGTTCAAAGCAGCTGGAAGGACAATTCTGAGGTTCTTCATGCAGAAATCTTCGCCATTTCTGACACAGAAGTCTCTGGCTGCAGGGATCTCCTAAAGCTGACCCAGGACACGACTGACAGCACTGTAAGGATGGCTCTGCTGCCATTTCCTGCCTTGGGGAAGGATGTGCTCCAGTGCAGAGCTGCCTGGGCACAGTCATTGGGACAGGGCAGGAAGGCTTCTGCTGCCAGGGACAGTTGCAGGGGCTGAAGCTGGGGCTGCAGCAATGGGAGCCAAGGGCTGTCATGCAGAGCAGGTGTTGCAGCCCTGAGGGCTCTTGGCCAGGCCAGGGGTATGTGCCACCTGCCGGGGCAGCTCTCAGCCTGCCTGGGAGCTCCCCATGGATGGTGGACGGGGGCTGTGTGTGCAAAGAGTGACTCCTGCCAGGGCTGGTCCTGCTGCAGGTCCTGTAGAGAAGGTGCTGTGTGGGCCAGGGCTGCTCAGAGCTCCAGCTCATGCCCAGGTCATTTCTGAGAGGACTTGTCATGAGCTCATTCAGGGCAGGAGTTTCCTGTTTGAGTCTCTGCTTTCTGCAATCTGTTTTCTCACTTTTCCCTGGCTCAGCTTGGTGGCGATGGAAACTCAGCTGTGCAGGGTAGAGCAGGGGCTGAGGCTCTTAAACCATCAGGCTGAGGATTCCTGGGAACCTCATCAAGTGCATCTAGCTCCCCCAACCTCCAGGTCCATGCAACATCACCTTTCCATGGTGCCCAGGCCTGGGGGGAGCTGTTCTCTAATCCCTGCAGCCCCAAGCAGCTGCAGGGCAGAGGTGGTCCAGGGGCTGGGCTGGGCTCTGGCAGCACTGGCAGGGAAGGAGCCTGGGCCCACAGGAACAGCTTGGGCTGGGACAGCTCCAGCAGCAGAGCTGTGGGCAGGGAGGGTGGGAGGCAGTGCTGAGGGAAGCCCTGTTGCAGGGGAGGTGTTGCAGCTGCCAGCCATGCCCTGCAGGGCAGACACTGCCATGAGCAGCATAGCTTTATGTCCCCTCTCAGTCAGCGCAGCCCTCAGTCCAAGGGCTTGGGGCCCTCCGTTCCCTCCTGGGTTGGCAGAGCAGCACCAGAGATGAAGGGCATCTCTCCTGCCATGTGCCCATTCCCTGCTGACCAGGGCCGGGGAGCCACTGTCCTGCACTGCTGCTGCCTGGGAGGGGCCGTGCAGGGCCGAGCAGGGAAAGGCTTTTCCTCAGGGCCCAGCTCTCTCTCTCTTTGCCTTGCCCAGGTACACTTGGCATTGCTGACGGGCTCTGTGGGAATGGCATTTCCAGCTGCAGGCTCAGGCCCAGCCCTTGGGCTCCTCCTGTGCAGGCTGAGCACAGCAATAGGGTGTCCCAGCTCCCTCTGCCCCACGGAGCTCTGGACAGGGCAGGCGTGCAGGCAGGGAATGAGCTGACTCTGCTCCAGCAGTGCCATAGACAGGACACGTGGCGTGTTCTGGGGATGCCATCCAAGCTGTGAGCTGCCTCCAGGGGACACTGGGGGACAGGGGTGTCCTTGGCCAGGAGTGAGTCTGAGACTCTGAGAAAGGCTGAGCCACTTTGCTCTGGAGTGGGTCCCTCTGCTCTCAGCTGTGTCAGGCTGATTTTCAGGAGAACACAGTGACTGCCCTTGATCTCAGGAAGGGCAACTGAGGACAGATGGAGTGACAAAACAGCTCCCTTTACTTTTCACTGAGTTCCAGCCAATGCTCTTGTACTGCACACTTCTCTGTTTTTCCTTGGCACAGCAGGAAACCCTCTCAAACTGCCTTTGGCCATCGCTTAGTCCTGGACAGGAGATGCTGCCAAGCTCCTCTGTGTTAGGAGCAGTTTGGGCTAAGTCCAACCCCAGGACTGGACCTAGTCCCTGTTCCCACTGCTGCAGAGCAGAGCTAATCCCTCAATATCCATGGGAAGAGCCCCTGCTCTTCACAGCAACATGAGCCAAACCCCAGCAGAGCTCCAGGCACAGGGCTGGAGGATGTTCCATGTGGCCCTGCGGTGTCACACTGGCCCCTGGGTCACATGAGGCTTCGCAGTTTCACAAAGCACTTTTGGCTCTGTGGGCCCCACTCTGTCTGTTCTGCTGGTGAGCAGGGTCAGCACTTGAGAAAAGGAAAATTGGTTGGCACAGAGGAGCAGGGCTGAGAGAAAGGCTTGGACATTGCTCAGAAACGTCTCCCCTGACTTCTCACTCTCTTCTCCTTGAACAGCTCCCCATTTCCAGAGCCAGCAAATGTCCAACAGCAGCTCCATCAGCCACTTCCTCCTGCTGGCATTGGCAGACACACAGCAGCTGCAGCTCCTGCACTTCTGCCTCTTCCTGGGCATCTCCCTGGCTGCCCTCCTGGGCAACGGCCTTGTCATCAGCGCCTTCACCTGCGGCCACCACCTGCACAGCCCTATGTTCTTCTTCCTGCTCCTCAACCTGGCCCTCAGCGACCTGGGCTCCATCTGCACCACTGTCCCCAAAACCATGCGCAATTCCCTCTGGGACACCGGTGTTAGGATAGGGTTAATAATTTCTGTTACCACAAAAGCTGGGAATAGAGTCTGAGCTTCACTGCAACTAGGTGTTGCTTCCATTGTTCCAACCAAATCAAGTATAACTCTGCCTGGGTAATCGGGCTGGGGGGAGAAGGAGAAGATTGGGACGGCTTGTACGTAGAAATGAAGTAGGTCGGGTGAAACTGTACCTAATCATCATAAGATAGATGATCGAATTGTAATGATTGTTAGTAGCTGAACATGATTATTATTTCAAAGTAGAATCGTAAAGAAGATATTTACAAAAATTCATGCTTGGATGTATACAATAGAACAATGGACATTTAATGATTAACATAGAGTTATGTAACGGAGGGGTATAATATTGGGGCCTTCTTGGATCCTCGTCAGAGTTGGATTTGGGGTTTTACCCCAGCTCCCAGAGCTCTCATCAATAAAGCACCCATGTAATCAATTCCCCTTGATTATGTGTTTTCCTCGCTAACATTTTGGCGACCCAGGCGGTGTTGGGGTGGGTGAAGCCCCAGCTGCTTTGCCCTGGAGAGGGCCAAGCTGAGGAGTTAAGAAAGAATTTTGCAACTTCACCCAGAGCCCCTAAGGCAAAAGACAAACCTTCTAGTCACGGCGACCTGTCCGGAGACCCACAAGCCCCCTCGGGATCTTATGTAGACCTGTTACAAGTGATGTGTTTTGTACTATTTTCCTCCCTCCTTGGTATCCCATAAAATCCCCTGGGTTTCCTCTGGTTGGCAGAGGTACCTCGTACCTGGACCCCTTTCGCTGGTACCTTTGCAATAAAGTACCACCTGCGGAAATTCCACACGAGACCTCTCTCTCTCTCATCACAGCTGGCTAAAAGAGGGGCAAACTCACAAGGGCAGGAGCTGAGAGCACTGAGCTGAAATCACTGAGCTGAAATCACTGCTCTGCCCTCCTGCTGGGAAGCCCCTCTGCCAGCTGAGGAGCGCCCTGACCCCCCAAGAAGCTGTTTCTAGTGAGATATCTTCTGGGTGTGGTTGTGGCTCTCTGGGTCCCAAGCGATGGACTCCTCGACCAGCTGGATGTCCCCTGCACACAGGGACATCCCAGAACATCCCAGTGCAATGAGACCCCTTGTTGCAATGGGGGACCCCTGGTGCATCCCAAGGCCTTTGGGATCCTTGAGACACTCAAGGTGTCACAGGTCCTTCCTGTCCCACAGAGTGTCTTGTGGTGCAGCTCCCGGCACTGCTGCTTGTGGAGGGGGACACGGTGACACTGCGCTGCTGGAGCTGGGAAGATGGCACGGTCACTGGAGTACGATTTTACCACGAGGAGAAGGATCTGGGGGGGCCCATCAATGGGACCGAGCTGTCCCTGTCCCACCCGCAGCTGCACCACAGTGGCAGCTACTGCTGCAGGGGCTGCGTGAGCTTTGGGCCATCACTGGGGTGGGAGATGTCATCACCAGTGACAGTGACAGTACATGGTGAATGTGGGAATGGGGATGGGAAACCCAAACATCTTCCCAGCTTTCCCCCACCAGTGCCTGGGTTCCTCATCCCTCATTTCATCCTTCCCTGGGTCACCCACACCTTCCCATGTCCCTCTTGGGTCCCTCATCTTTGTCCGGGCCCCTCTCCAGGTCCCCACATCCCTACCTGGCATCCTATACCCCTTCCAAGTTTCCAGCTCCATCTTCTGCTCTCCCTTCCCTACCTGGCTTGCTTTTACCCCTTCCTGCTTCCCTTCAGTCCCACCCTGGGCTCCTCCTACCCCTCTCTGAGCCACCTCACATCCCTCCCTGGGTTCACTTCTCCCTCAATGGGGTCCCCTTCAGCCTCCTCGCACTCCCCTCCTGCTGCTCGCATTATTTCCCAGCCCTCACAGATCCCCCATCCCATGTGCCCCTGCAGGGGTTCTGCTCTCGGGGGTGTCCCTGTGGGCCCAGCCGTGCAGGGGACAGGTGACACTGGGGGACTCCCTGGTGCTGAGCTGAATGGTGGCCAAAGAGACAGGTCTTCTGTCCTTCACCTGGCACTGGGAGGGCTCAGATGCACCACTGGGCACCGACTCTGCCTGGAGCTGCACCACACTGGGGACAAGGACAGCGGCCACTACCAGTGCGGGGCCAGCAACAGGGACAGTTGGCCCAGACCCCCTCACCGCATGTCATGTGAACGGGACCTTCAGGGTGGGGATGACCCCAAGCCCAGCATCCCCCATCCCACACCAGGTCACAGCCTGGTCACTGCAGGTCACAACCCTGAGTGACCAGACGCTCTGGCTGCCCTCACCCACAGCATCCCCAATGGGTGACTGGAAAACACAACCATAAGTCACAGTCCTGGGTGAAAGACTCCTTCTGTCTCCAGGTGCCACCAGGCGCAGACTCCCTCATGTCCCCCATCTGACACTCCCTCCCCCCATTCTCCTGCCCCCACACTGGTTGCCAGCCCCTCCTCCCAGCCTCAGCCCTGTCTCTGTCCCCACAGTGCCTGTGGCCAATGCCACCATCACCCCCGGTCCCCTGTCACACCAGGTGCACACAGGTGACCCTGTGACCCTGCACTGCTCTGTGCAGGTGGGTTCAGCCCCTGTCACCTTCATCTGGCTGCACAATGGTCAGGAGGTGGCCCGGGGTCCTGTCCTGGAGCTTGAGACGTCGATGTGGGACATTCAGGCACCTACCAGTGCATGGCCACCAACCAGCTGGACAGCCACCGCATGTTCTGGGCACTCAGCCCCAAACTGGCCCTGGAGGTGGCATTGTGGGGACATGGATGCACAGGTGGGCTCACACAGGGTTCCTATGTGGGCCTGAGACCTCTGGGTTCAACCCTGCTCTGTCCATGGCAGTGACACAAATGGAACAGGGCAAAGGAGGGGAACTCAGGAGGTCACTTGGACTGCAGAACCTCTGGGGTAACTCTGGTTACCCCAGTGTGTCTCCCTCTATTTCCTGCAGTGGCTGCAGGGGTCCTTGGGTCCCTGTTGTTCCTGGTCCTGCTGATTGGTATCATTGTGGACTTTTGCTGGTGGCACCACATGGGTAGGTAACAATGGGGGATGGGGGTCCTGGAGAGTGATGGGAAGGCCCCAGAATACAGTGGCCATGGCAGGGCAAGCACAGCCCCTGACTTGGGCAGTGCTGAGTGCTTAGAACCTTTCCTCAGGGCTCTGGGGTATCTGGGGAGGTGTTGCATGGTTGTGCACAGATGTTTGGGGTCCTATCAGGGTTTTTTTTGGGGAATTCAGAAGGTCCCCCTCCCTGCCAGGCTCTGGGTTCTGGGGGCTCAGGGTGTTGGAAGAAGTGGGATGGTTCAGGGTTTCTGGGGGGCATCAGGGATACTGGGGGGGGGCCTGGGGGGAATTGAGAAGCTGGTGGTGGTTCAAGATTTCCGTGGGTGGATGGAGGTCCCAGCGACTCCAAAGTCACCTTTCCAGTTTTCCTTTGCAGCTGCCAGGAAGCACCAGGAAAGGTGAGTTCAAGCTCCAGCCATGATACACCTTTTACCCAAACCCCCAGAACCTCACATCCCCTCTTCCACACACCACCTTATTCCCACAGGGCCTCCCAGAGTCTCTGGCATCCCCCGGGGAGGATCCTCAGGTGACCTACATGCAACTGCAGGGGCCACACGGCCAACCATGGGAACCCAGTGACCTCTACGACAATCTACAACAACAGCTGTGACACTCTGGGGACCGGGAACCACTGGAGGGTGACACTGGGGTGTGCTCCCTCCATGGCTCCTGTGGTTGCCCATCCTTCCAAGTGTAGTGGTCATGAGTCAGGGGGAGGCTACACAGGGCACCCAGTGCTCCCCATTTCCTCTCCCAGTACCCGCAGAGGCTCCCCCATCCCCTTTCCCAGTACCTGCAGGGGTTCCTCAACTCCTATCTGAGTACTCCAAGTACCCTCAGTAACTTCCCCATTCTCTCTCCACAGTGCTAACAGCACACCCAGGGATTCCCCTTTCCCCATGCCCCCTCCCACTCCTCCTGTCCCATCCCACTGTAAAAGGGGCAGTCAGGGAGGATTCTTTCTGATTGATTTCTTGGATTAAAATGAAGCACAAATGTGGCAATATTTTATCTGTGGACTGTTTATTGATAAAGGAGGCTAAGTGTCCTTTCTGAAGGGGGATTGGAAGAGAGAGTAGAGAGGGAAAAGGAGAGACAGAGAGAGGAATAGAAGACAGGGACAGTGTTACTCCAAGAACCCCGTGTGTTCTGTTGCCATCACTTGGCAGATGGAGTGTGCATGCGGTGAGCCCTTGTGGCTTTTGTGAGTGGCTGGGTGGGATTTCCAAGTGGCAGGAGCTGTGCGTCTCTGGCTTTGATGAGTGACGGCTACAGGCTGGCTGCCGTGGGCTGGACTGCAGTGGGCTGGTGCAGCAGGCTCATTGCTGTGGGCAGCGTGGGCAATATGGCAGAGGCAGCAGGTGCGTGCAGGAAGTTGTTCCCTGCTCCTGGGCCAAAAATACAGCTTTTTGATGAAACTGACACAAATGGCGTTTCTTTGTTTAGCTCTGTCAGGCTTTAGGAATGGAATTCTTCAGTTTTGGGCTGCCAGTATGTCTTGGTTTGAAAGACAGGTGTCAAGGAAATTGGGAACCTCCCTTGGAATGGAAAATGTGACCCCCCCCCCCCATTCTCTCTGAATTATTATAATTTTGAAATTAAGGGGCTTTCAGGCAAAGATATGGGAAGAGGAATAACAGTTCTGTACTAGTATATGTTGTGAGAAACAAATTAATGGACGTTGACTATCACTTGTGTAATGGTTTTGGTTTGTTTTCTTGGTTAATGCACTATTTATGTGGTGGTTTTGTTTGCTGAATTTTGTTTACCAACTGGGAGATAGGATTTTGGGAGAAAAAGGTGAAAGAGGCTTAACTTAAAAGTAAAAACTGATAGATTTTGTTAATATACACTAAGAAAAGAAAAAAAAAAAGGAAAATGAGACCTTCAAACACTTTTGTCTTTACTACAAACTGTTTACTTTCTTATTTAACACTGAGAGAAATCTATGATTTTTAGTTAGTTGCAACCATTTAAACACAATTTTGTATCACTTTGGGAGAGGAGCTTCTCTGGAGTTTATGGAGATACACACTACAAGAAAAGGTTTGGTGGCTCTTAATGTCACAAACCTGCAACCGCCTGGAATTTTGCAGATTCAGTTCAGTTTCCCCTACTTGACAGTTTCTTAAGCTACTTATGGGCTTTTGCATGTTTGGGGTACTGTTTTAAGAACGCTTTTCTAGTACAAAGCAAAGATTCTCTTTTTCTATCTTTAAAATTGTCTCTATCCCAAAAGAAATAGAGACTTCCTTTTATGCTCAGGAGCTGGGGCGTCAAAATCACTTCTTCTCTAGAAGCATTTTTGCCTCAAAGGCTGAGACCTCCTTATGTTTTCCCAGGAGCTAGGGGCATATTCTATTCAAAATTCTGAATTAATTCTCATTTATATCAGTACTCACAACTTTTTGGCTAGAGCTTGCATTCTTCTAAACAGAATTATGATATTACAAGAAATTTCTCCATAATTTACATCCAGAGAAGTCTGGTCAGAAATGTTTACTTCTTCTATTCCTTTTTCCAATAGTCTTACTTAGTTCTTTCACTGACTTTATCTCAGTGCTGTCCTTCTACATTTCAAATCACTCTGTCTTTCATGGAGGAGAGAAAAAGGTTAATGTCTTTGCCCAGAGTATTTTTTTTTCCTTCATAACTTAAAGGCCGCAAGTGATAGTGGAGAAAGAAAAGGGGAGAAGGAGCATGCTCAGGAATGCACCCTATTCCCATGGCACACCAGTTCCCCTGGAACCACATCCCTGGGCTGCCCTGCTCCTCTGGAAATCCCTCCTTAGCTCCCCACATGGCTGGAGCCCCCAAGTCCTGGCATGCCCATGTCCCATCAGGTCCCACCATGTCCCAGCAAGTCCCTCTATGTCCCCAGCCTCTCCCCACCCTGCCCCCACCAAGTGCCACCTACACATGAGGACAAGATGTGACCTCAGTTCCTTCCTCTTTAGCCAAAGAGCCGTCAGCCAGGGGACAGGTGGCCACAGAAGTGTGTGACAGCCAGCCTGGATGGCTGGGGACACGCGGATGGCCTGGAAGGTGGCACTTCTCCTGTGGGGTGAGTGCCCCGGGCACGGGTCTGACACGCCGAGGATGGGCCCTGGTGAGGGAGAGACCGGTGGGGAGGGGGCACAGGGGGGTTGCAGAGTCCCCAGGTGTCACCAAGGCCAGTAGAGCCAGTGAATGAGGTGGAAGCTGGTGTGACAGGGATTGTGAGGTTGCTGTGGGGACAGGAATGGGAGGACAAGCATAGGGGGACTGAAATCTGGGAGCAAGGATAACATGACAGTCACATTGGGGCTGGGGCAGCGGTGGTGACAGGGACAGGAGAACAGGGATGCAGGAAGAGGGACAAAGGGACTAGCCCCCTGCAGGTGGGCCATGAGGACAGGTGCCAAGGGGCTGGTGGATGTGACCTGTGGCTGCCTGGTGTCTCTGTGGTGTTCCCACACTGAGGGTGTTCACAGTGTTCCCATGCCCTATGTCACCCTGAGGTGGTTGCATTAGCCCTGACCCTTGGGTGCCCATGCCACAGGGATGTGGCATTTGGGCAGCTGTGACACAGACAGGTCTGTCCAGACCTGTTGGGGACCATCCCTGAGCGCCTTCTCATGAGGACCACTGTCCCATTGGGAACACTGGGGATAAACCCCACACGCTGTCCCCCAGGTGCCACTGTTCCTGCAGTGCCACCCCCACCCAGACCTGTCCCTTCTTTCCAGCCCAGACCCTCAGCCTCGCTGGTGAGTCCTCAGGAGATGCCATGTCCCCACCCCACTGTCCCCAGCCCCATGGTGGCCCTGGCAGGCTGGTGTCCCTTGTCACCTTCAGGTGCCCAGATCACCCAGCTCCTGTTGGAGCCCCCCTGTAGGCCAGCAGTGCTGTGGGACCGGGTGACACTGAGCTGCCAGGGCTCAGGGACCAGCAGTGACACCACCTGGTACAAGGACAGGCAGAGATGGCGGCAGAATGGACCCGACAACTTCACTGTCACCAAGAGTGGCATCTACACGTGTGACCGACCTGGCAGTAGTCTCAGCCCCCCTGTGAAAGTCTCAGATGGTGAGGGGAGTTTCGGTGTCCAAAACCTGGCACTCACTAGACCCGGGGGGCTCTAGGTAGTCCCCACTGCATGGGTCACCTCCCTGCTCTGGGGACATCCCAGTGCAAGGAGACCCTGTTTGTAGAATTGGGGACCCCATGTGCTCTGGATGTGACCCAATGGGGGATCACAGTGGAAACGGGACCAGCCCCAGTGTGACAGGACCCCTGTGTCTTGCAGACTCCCTGGTGCTGCAGGTGCCGATGTGGCCGCTGCTGGAGGGGGACAGGGTGACACTGTGCTGCTGGGGCCGGCAGAACGTGTTGGTCACTGAGGTGAAATTCTACCATGGGGACGAGAGGGTGGGGTGGTCCCACCGTGGGACCGAGCTGTCCCTGTCCCCTCTGCAGCTGCACCACAACGGCTGCTACCACTGCAAGTGCCATGTGCACTCTGGGATACAAAGTGTGTGGAGGCAGTCAGAGTCAGAGACAATGACAGTGTACGGTGAGCACCCCACACCTTGCACCTCAGCACCACCACAGGCCCTACCGTGGGACTCAGGGTCACAGTTCCCCTCCTCTCTCCTTCCCAGAGCTCTTCATGGTGCCGGTGCTAAAGGGTCGGACCAAGCTCACCGAGGGGTCCTCCCTCAATCTCACCTGCCTCAGCACCCCCAGCCCCCTGGAGCCCCCAGCCCCTCTCGTGTACTTCTTCTACCGCGATGGGCTGCGGGTGGGGGGCCCTCAGGTGTCCCCACAGCTCTTGGTGCCCGCCGTGGGGGTCTCCCACTCTGGGAAATACAGTTGCCAGGTGCGGTCCAATGGGGTGGCCGTGCAGAAGACCAGCGCCCAGCTCCACGTCACGGTGCACAGTGAGTGTGGGGATGGGCACGGGGAGCCCCCACAGCCCTCTCAGCTCTCCCAGCCTTCCTCAACCCTGTGCATGCCACCCTGCCTTCCCAGGTGTCTCTCTGGTTCCTCCCATCACATTTCCTGCTGCCTGCATCCCTCACCAGGTCCCCTCATCCCTCCCTAGCTGCACCTCTCCCTCTCTGAGGTCCCTCTCTTGTCCTCATGTCCCACCATCCCTGTCTGTGTTCCCCAAAACCTTCCCCGTGGTTCCCATAAACCCGCTGCATATATCCCCAAGCTCAGTCTCCCAGCCTTACCTCGGGTTCCTTCCAGCCCTTTCACAGCCTCTGCCCCATATCTGGGCCTCTTCTTCCTCACTGGGATCCCCTCATCCCACTCTAATCCTCCCCCTCCCTGAGACCTTCACTTCTCCCTGGTGTTCGCCACTCCTCCCGTGTCCCCAGTCTCTCCTGTGTCCCCCTGCAGGGGTCTGGCTCTCCCGAGTGTCCCTCTGGGTTCAGTCCCCTGGGGGACAGGTGACAATGGGGGACTGACTGGTGCTGAGATGTGTGGTGGACATAGGGACAGGTTCCCTGTCCTTCACCTGGCATTGGGAGGTCTTGGGAGGGCTGCTGGGCACTGGCCCCCAGCTGGAGCTGCGGCACTTCGGGGATGAGGACAGTGGCCACAGCAGTGCTGGGCCAGTAATGGGGGCAGCGTGGCTGAGAGCCCCACATGGAATGTCACTGTCTTGGGCCTGCAGGACCATTGGGCATGGGGTGATCCCACGAACAGCATCCCCAATTCCACACAATCCCATTCCACCCCAACCCCCCCACACCATCCCCAACCCACCCCAAGTCACAGCCCCCACCACTGGGTGTCACAGGGAACTGGGACTGTCTGGCTCCAGGTGTCCCCACGGAGGACATCCAGGCCATGGATCCCTAATGCCAGCTGTCACATGCCCCACTCCCCATCAGGTCACATTCACCCTACTGAGAGTGACCCTCCCAGGGCAGTGAGACCCTTGGGATTGGGGTGATGCCCCAATTGATATGCCTCATCAGACACATCACATCCCCCCCATGCCATTCCGTGCCCCCCACGAGGTGATGACCATCACCACCCTCGCACACTGCAGCCCTCATCCCATCCTCACCTCACCTTCATCCCATCCTCATCCTTCACCCCTCATCCATCACATGCCCTCATCCCACAGCACACGATGACCTTCACCACCATGGGGTCACTGTCCTGGATGAAGGACACCCTCTGTCTCCAGGTGCCACCACACAGACTTTCTATTCCGCCCCCTCTGGGTGACAGCCCCTCCTCCTCACCTCAGCCCTGTCTCTGTTCCTGCAGCGCCCGTGGTCAGTGTCACCATCACCCCCAGTCCCCCGGCACACTAGGTGTGTGCAGGTGACCCCGTGACCCTGCGCTGCTCGGTGAAGGTGGGCTCAGCCCCTGTAAACTTCACTTGGCTGCGTGATGGCAAGGAGTTCACCCATGGCACTGTCCTGGAGCTTGGGGATGTCGATGTGGGACATTCAGGCACCTACCAGTGTGTGGCCACCATCCAGCTGGGACAGGACGGGCACCACGTGTTCTGGGCACTCAGCCCTGAGCTGACCCTGGAGGTGACACCGCAGGAACACTGGAAAAAAGGTGGGGTCACACAGTGTGATTGGGATTGCAGGCCCCTGAAGTGACAAGTGACCCTGACATGCCCCTTTTGTTCCCAGCAGTGGCTACAGGGGTTGGTGTGTCCCTCCTGTTCCTGCTCCTGCTTGTAGGTGTAGCTGTGGGCTGTCACCAGTGGAACAACATGAGTGGGTGACAATGGGGGCAATGGGGGCTGTGGAATTTGGGGTGAGGGGTGACACCCAGAGCACCTGACTTGGGCAGTGTTGAGCACTCAGTTCCTTTGCTCAGGGTCCTCAAGGATTTGGGGTGGTGTTGGAGGGTCTTGCAGGGATGTTGCTAGACAAGTGATCCTGTCCTGGGGCAATTTGGAAGGTTCCCCTCCCAGCCAGGATTTGGTTTCTGGGGGTTCAGGGGGTCCAGTGCACTGAGGTGGTTCAGGAGTGTTAGGAGTCATCAGGGGTGGTCAGGAATTGAGGGTCTGGTGGTGCTTCAGGATTCCCGCAGGTGCATGGAGGTCCCAGGGACTCCAAAGTCACCTTTCCAGTTTTCCTTTGCAGCTGCCAGGAAGCACCAGGAAAGGTGAGTTCAAGCTCCAGCCATGATACACCTTTTACCCAAACCCCCAGAACCTCACATCCCCTCTTCCACACACCCCTTTATTCCCACAGGGCCTTCCCAGAGCCTCTGGCATCCCCCGGGGAGGATCCTCAGGCGACCTACATGGAGCTGCAGGGGCCATGGGAACCCAGTGACCTCTACGACAATCTACAACAACAGCTGTGACACACTGGGGACCGGGAACCACTGGAGGGTGACACTGGGGTGTGCTCCCTCCATGGCTCCTGTGGTTGCCCATCCTTCCAAGTGTAGTGGTCATGAGTCAGGGGGAGGCTACACAGGGCACCCAGTGCTCCCCATTTCCTCTCCCAGTACCCGCAGAGGCTCCCCCATCCCCTTTCCCAGTACCTGCAGGGGTTCCTCAACTCCTATCTGAGTACTCCAAGTACCCTCAGTAACTTCCCCATTCTCTCTCCACAGTGCTAACAGCACACCCAGGGATTCCCCTTTCCCCATTCCTCCTCCCACTCCTCCTGTCCCATCCCACTGTAAAAGGGGCAGTCAGGGAGGATTCTTTCTGATTGATTTCTTGGATTAAAATGAAGCACAAATG
The DNA here is from genome assembly GCF_009819655.1 of Sylvia atricapilla. Classification (NCBI taxonomy): domain Eukaryota; kingdom Metazoa; phylum Chordata; class Aves; order Passeriformes; family Sylviidae; genus Sylvia; species Sylvia atricapilla. Next base: position 15,648 of record NC_089169.1, read on the forward strand.
TGGCAATATTATATCTGTGGACTGTTTATTGATAAAGGAGGCTAAGTGTCCTTTCTGAAGGGGGATTGGAAGAGAGAGTAGAGAGCGAAAAGGAGAGACAGAGAGAAGAACAGAAGACAGGGACAGTGTTACTCCAAGAACCCCGTGTGCTCTGTTGCCATCACTTGGCAGATGGAGTGTGCATGCGGTGAGCCCTTGTGGCTTTTGTGAGTGGCTGGGTGGGATTTCCAAGTGGCAGGAGCTGTGCGTCTCTGGCTTTGATGAGTGACGGCTACAGGCTGGCTGCCGTGGGCTGGTGCAGCAGGCTCATTGCTGTGGGCAACGTGGGCAATATGGCAGAGGCAGCAGGTGCGTGCAGGAAGCCTCTGCTCTTTTGGCGAAGTGGCAAAGCACCCGGTTGTGGTTGGCGTGGCAGGCAATGGGAGAGACCCTGGTCGCAGCAGCCACAACTGGGTACAGGCAGCACCCACCCCATTGGGGTAGTGGTGGAGCACCAGTTTGGGGAAGCAGTGGAGCACCAGATCATCGCAAGAATGAGCTTCCTCTTGAAAGCAATGAAGAAGAACGAGTTTGGACAGGGAAGAAGGACCACAGGGAGGCAAAGGTGAGGGCAGGGGAGGAAGGACAAATTGACCCTCTGAATGAGCCCCTGATCCCTCCAAGAAATCCAAATCAAAGAGGCTCCTGTTATGTCAGTTAACTGCTTTTATTTGCTAAGGCTCCTCCCACAGCCCAATTTTCTGGGCATTTTTTCCTGGGCATTTTTCCCAGGTATTTTTTCTGGGCATCCAGGCATCTGTCCTACCAGCCAGTGGGGTGTATATGTGTGTGTGTCACTCACAGCCCACTCAAAGAAGCTTTCTCTCCTCTGGTCTGCTGTTACATGAAGCCTCGCTGGGTTCCTCAGGGCTCCCAGTACATGTACAGCCCCCAGAGTATTTTTTTGCCTCATGTATAGTGTACGTTGAGACATAAATGAAAATCAGATTGATTCCTCTCAACACCCAAAGATATGGGAAGAGGAATAACAGTTCTGTACTAGTATATGTTGTGAGAAACAAGTTAAGGAACGTTAACTTTCCCAGGGTATTGTACGAATTGATATTACATTATTGATCATATTGTTGAATAAATATTGTGATGGTGTTAGTGTTGGGATAGTGATGTGTGCTGTGGAGTGGTTGATGTTCTTGTGGTGGTCTGGTTGCAAGCTTGGTTTTTGAGGGGGTGTTTTTGTGTGTTGCGGTGTGGGTTTTGTGGATTTACACTGGATGGATTGTTGCTGGCCAAGCCTTTGGGACAGGACCTTAAAAGGAGCAGAGCTTCATCCAGTCATGGCCCTGAGAACCACAGTGACAAAACTGAATTGGCGCTAAGGAGGGTGACAGGGCCCGAGACTGTGTAAAACCAAAATGAATATGCATCAAGCTGATGCAGCACCAGGGGTCTAAAGGGTGAAGCTACCGTTTTGTGGACGAGCCTTTTACTTTGTGAATTTTTTTTTATTGTTCTCAATAAAACTTTTAGAACTCCTTCCCACTTGGGGTCTGAGTTGTTAATAACATATATATATGTGGATAACAAGGCAAACAAACAACAACAATGACAGTGACAAACAGAACCAGAAACACGAGAATGGCTGCAGGTGCTTCCCATTCGGTGCAGTTCTGGACACAGCCAGCAGGGGCGCTGGTGGCTCCCAGCCGGGCAAAACAGGTGCAATGATTCCGCCGAGGCTGCAGGGGGCGCTGTGGCACCAGCTCGGCTGTCTGTCTGTCTCTCCATGGTAATGGCGAGTGAAGCTGGCGCAAGGGGTGGAAAAGCGGCTTCCTTTACAAACTCACGGTGGGGAATTTGTCCTGGTTACCCTCTGGATAGTGAAATGTGCTGTAGCTGGAACCTTGAAAGCAGCAGCAGGAATGGCAGAGGTGAGCAGACTCCAGAGTGACAAAACAAAATGTAACAGAAATTCTGCAGCTGCAGCAAGAGCCGTGGGTTGTCCCAGCAGGCACACGGTGTTGGATTCCACTGTAGCAAAACCAACCAGAGCAAAGGCAGAAGAACTTCGGGGCTGGACAGCAGCAGCCTGGCTCCCAAATGCAGCCAGGAGAGGCACCCTCAGAGGAGGACAGGCTCGAGGTTCTGGGGTTTCCCCTGAGGTGCCCGATGAGTTGGTGAGGGTTCTTCCAGTCAAAGCGGATGTTAATAAGGCTGGAGTTTGACAGCTGCTCTTCTGAGCAAAGGCTCACCCACAGTAAAGAAGAAGCAGTACAGGGCTGGGTTTTGGCAGTGGCAGTGAATTCTCCCTGTGGGAAGTAGTTTGACTGTTCCTTCTGATCCCCAGATGGAGAGAGAGCTGGGAGCTGAGCCCAGCCCCTCACACCCAAGCCAAAATCTTGCCCTGTCTCTGCCCTTCCCAAGAGAAAAAACCCATGGGCTGAGAAGCTCCAACCAGCTGAAGCCCTTCCCCCATCCTTGGCCACTTCTTTAGTCTCTCTTAGGGATGGTCCTTATTCTCTCTTAGCAGCAAATTGGAGAAAACTCCTGGAGAGAAAGAAAACAAGAGGAAAAATCTTGACTTCAGCAAACTAAAACCAGGGGCAGCTGCCACTCCCACTCTCAGTGGAGGCACAGAAGGCAAAACTTCCAAAGGCCTGAGAGAGGAGCAATTTCCTGACACAGCAATGAGAGAACAAAAACCAACAGAAACAAGATTCAGAATCCAAAGGGTCACAAAAAGAACAATTTCCAGGGAAAGCTCCCGACAAGGAGCAAACCCCAGACACTTCTCCCAGCATCCACAACACAGGAGAACCCTCTGGGTGCCAACAACCACAACCACAGCACTGTGAAACTCCTCACCTACCCAGGGCACAGGGAATAGACAGGGCTCTGCCCCATCCCTGCCCTGGGAACAGGGCACATCCCCCTCCTCTGGGGGGGCTGGGGGCTCTGGGAGGGGGGCGCTGTGGGGATAAAGGGGATGTATGGGAGGGGATGGAGAGATTTGGGGTGGGAGTAAAAGAGGGGCCACAGCTGGAGACCACCACTCACCTTTTCTAGAGCTTCCTTGTGGTTGCAGAGGAAAGAGGGGAGCAGTGACCGTGGAGTCCACAGGCCTCTAACCTTTCTAAGGATCCCTGAACACCCACGGGACCCTCATTTTCCCCTCAGGAACCTCAAGCATCCCTGAAGCCCCCCAGAATTCATGAACCTCCTCAGTACCCCCAAACAACTCAGCCTCAAGAACACAAAGCCCAGCAGGGAGGGAGACCCTCCAAAAACCCCTCAGTACCCCTGAAAGAACCTCAAACATCCCTACAGGACCCTCAGCCGAGGTCACAATTCTGAGGCTGTGGGTCTTGCTCTATCGCTCCCCGAAATCTGAGGGGCTTCCTACAGCTCCCTGGGACCCCTGTCTCCTGAGGATGGGGGGAGGGGCTGGCACCCAGCAAAAGGGAGAGAAGTTGGGGGATGACGGTGTCCTGGGGGATGCTGTGGGTGGGGTCACCCCCAATTCTGGGCTCCTGCTCACCCAGGACGATGACATTCAGGGGGACACTCTCAGCCACGCTGCCCCCATCGCTGACCCGGCAGTGATAGTGGCCGCTGTCATTGTTCCCAATGTGTCGCAGCTCCAGGTGGGGGCTGGTGCCCAGCAGTGCCCCTGAGTCCCCCCGGTGCCAGGTAAAGGACAGGGGACCTGTCACCGTGGCCACTGCACAGCTCAGCACCAGGCGGTCCCCCAGTGCCACCTGTCCCCCGGGGGGCTGACCCACACAGACACCCCCGAGAGCGGGACTCCTGCAGGGGGAGGGGGAACCAGGGGACAGTGAGGGACCGAGGGGATGTCGGAGAGGAGCAGGGGGACCCCAGTGAGGAAGGGGGGGCACAGAGCTGGCGGGGCAAGGAACCCAAATGAAGGATGGGGGGTTCAGGGAGAGGACACCTGGAGAGGAATGGGAGGGATGCCAGAGAGGGTGTGGGGACCCTGGGAGGGGATGGTGGGACCTGGGGACCATGGGGGGAGATCAGAGAGGGGTGGGGTTGACTCAGGGATGGGTGAAGTGACCCAGTGAGGGATAGGAGGACTCAAGCAGTGATGGGGGGACATAGAAAATGTTTACTGGAAAGATGAGGGTGCCCACGTAGGGCTGGGGGACCAAGTGAGGGATCTGGGAATGGATGGGGAACCTGCCACAGGAATGGGGGGACCCAGGCAGTAATGAGGGTCTCCAGGCAGAGGTGGGGGACATGGGGAGCTTCTCTCACAGCTCTCACTTGACCCAACACCAACAAAGGGACCACTAAAGGAAGTCCTGCAGGTGCCCCAAGTGCAGGAAGAGCTTCGTGCGCTGCTCCAGCTCCATCCCCCATGGGAGGATCTGTGCTGGATGATTCCCAGTGACTCCCGGTGGGCAGAGCCCTGGTGATCCGTGGTGCCAGTGATCTGTGTTTGGGAGACAGCTGGGTGAGGGCTCCACATCCTCCTGGCTCCATGTGGCCTGTATTTCATTTTCATTTCTCTTTGTCCTTTCAAAACACCCAAAATCAGGGTAAAAATAAAGACACTGAACTAAGACATGCATGGGGACATGGGTGGATTTTCCAGGGGATGTGGGAGATGCTGGGTGTGAGGGAGTTGAGGGTTTCTGGCAGGGACTTGGGGGTTGCTCAGGGCTGTGGCACATCAGGCCAAGCTACTTCAGCTGCCCGAGAGACCCTGGTGGAGGTTCTGAGGCAGCTGCTCAAGGATCCCCTGCCCTGGAACTGTCCCCATCTCCCCCCCATCCCGGTTCCCAGTGTCCCCTGTCCAGGATCCCCCTCTCTTCCTGCTGTCACCCCCTTGTCCCACACCCATTCCTGTGTCACCCTACTCCCGGTCCCATCCTGCTCCCATCCCACTCCCATCCCAGTCTGGATCCCATTCCCAGTCTCATTCCCTGTTCCTGTCCCATATTCTTTCTCTGGCTGCTGTTTCCATATCCCCAGTCCCATAGTCCCTGCCCTGTTCCCATTCTCATATTCCCAGTGCTGTTGCCAGTGCCCATTTTCATTTCTACATTCCCTGTTTCATTCCGATTTAGCAGCTCCCAGTCCTGTTCCCGTATTCTCGTTTCCGATCCCACCTTCCTAATCCTCATCTCATATTCTCTCTCCGGTTGCTGTTCCCATATTCCCGTCCCTGGTCCCCTTCTCGGTCCCTGTTCTCTATCTCCGGTACAATTCCTGGTCCCCGGTCCCTGTCCCTGTTTCCGGTCCTGGTCCCTGTCCCTGGTCCCGGTCCCAGTCCCAGTCCCCGGTCCCGGACCCCTCTCATTGGACGCCGCCGCCACCACTCTGCCCCCCAGTTCCCCGCGCTGCTCCCGTCCACCGATCACAGCGCGCAATCGCTCCTGTATTTGCATAACCATTCCCATTTTGATTTAGCCCCGCCCCTCGCCGCCAGCAGCTGCGGCGGGGCGCTGTGTCCTCCCAGTTCCCTCCCAGTGCTCCCAGTAAGAGCGATACTGGGAGGGAAAGCGCTCCCAGTTCCTTCTCAGTGCTCTCGGGATCGCTCCTGGGGCCGCGCCGGTTTGGAACCCGCCCAGGGCCGAGCGCGGCTGCTTTTGGGTGTGGGCACCGCCCGGGCCGGGCTGGGAGCGGAGGAGGAGCGGGAGGAAGAGGAGGGAGAGAGGACAAGGAAAAGGAAAGGCAGGAGCGGCAGGAAGAAGAGGAGCAGGAGCAGGCAGAACAGAGCAGGAGGAGGTGGAAAAGGAGCAGTGCGATGAAGTTCTCCCCATTCGGAACCCGCAGGTGAGCGGGGAGGGGGAGCTCGCCCCAAATCCATCTGGGGAAGGTCTTCAGGAGGGGTTTTTTTTTTGCACGGCAGAGGATGTTTAGATCTTGCAGGACCTCAAAGCCGAGCCCAATATGCCCCTGGAGTGATCTTGGGGGATCCCACGTGGCGATAGAGGGGACAGAGGGGAGATATTGGTTTAGGAGATCCCCAAGGGGGAACACGGGAGCCCCGGAGCGGGGAGAGCACAGAGGGGCGATCCTGGAGCCAGGGGACCCCCGGCAGCCTGGAGGGGTGTTGGAGCCTGGAGATGAGCGAGGTCCGGGCCCCCAGAGGCTGAAAGGGGCGCTGACTTCTGCAGCTGCACTTGTGCAGAGGGATCGTCAAACTCAACGCGCTCAGCGCTTGTTTTCCCTTCCAAACCAGGATTTCCCATTCCCAAACCTTGACCCGATGGAGGAGGAGGAGGCTGCGAGGAAGATGGCCCGGGAGCCCCAGGCAGGTGAGGAGGAAGTCAGTGCCCCTTTCCCCCTCTCTCCTGCTCCATGTCCCAGCCCAGCATGTCCCCTGGCTGCAGGGGCTGTCATCGCTGTCCTGCTGGGGATCCACTGGGGGGGAACTCCTTCCCTGTGGGACAGAGGCAAATCCCATCCTCTCCTTGTCCTTCCTCTCCCAGACACTGAGCTGAGGTCGGAGACCAGGGGGGAGAAATCCATGGAAGAGACCGATTCTATCAGCTCCACGGCACCGGAATCCAATGGGGAGGAAAAGCCCCAGAGATCCCACATGAGGAGGGGCTGCAAATGCAGATCACAGAAATCCGAGGAGGAAAGACCCACCCTGGATGGGAGAGGGATCCGGAGAGGTGGCCGGAGCTCAGAGCTGGAGATCCCTGAGAAGCTTCACAATGCTGAGAAACCCTACAAGTCCCCAAAATGTGAGAAGAGCTTCAGCCAGAGCTCCGACCTGATCCACCACTGGAGAATCCACATGGGGGAACGGCCCTACGAGTGTGGGGAGTGTGGGAAGTGCTTCAGGATAAGCTCCCACCTGATCAAACACCAAAGGAGCCACACCGGGGAGAGGCCCTACGAGTGTGAGCAGTGCAGGAAGAGGTTTCAGACCAGCTCCAATCTCCTCCTGCACCAGTGGATTCACAAAGAGGAGAGGCCCTTCCTCTGCCCCGACTGTGGGGTGGGATTCAAACACAACTCCACCCTCGTCACCCACCACCGCATCCACACCGGGGAGAGGCCCTACGAGTGTGGGGTGTGTGAGAAAAGCTTCAGCCAGAGATCCTCCCTGATCAGCCACTGGGGAATCCACGCTGGGGAACGGCCCTACGGGTGTGGGGGGTGTGGAAGGAGCTCCAGCCGGAGCTGCCAGCTGATTGTCCACCAGAGGAGCCACACGGGGGAACGGCGCTACGAGAGTGGGGACTGTGGGAAGAGCTTCGGGACGAGCTCCCACCTGACCAAACACCAAAGGAGCCACACCGAGGAGAGGGCCTACGAGTGTGATCAGTGCAGGAAGAGGTTTTCAAGCAGCTCCAATCTCCTCACACACCAGCGGGTTCACACGGATGAGAGGCCCTTCTGCTGCCCCGAATGCGGGGTGGGATTCAAGCACAACTGCACCCTCGTCACCCACCGCCGCATCCACAATGGGGAGAGGCCCTACGAGTGTGGGGAGTGTGGGAAGAGCTTCAGCCGGAGGCCCAGCCTGATCAAACACCTGAGGAACCACACCAGGGAGAGGCCCTACGAGTTTCCACAGTGTGGGAAGAGCTTCTCAGACAGCTCTAACTTGACCCAACAGCAACAGCAGAGGAGCCCTTTTCCCTCAGGGCGGGAACCCTCTGGATGTGCCTCCCCAGCACAGAAGCCACGTCCTCAACTCAGCATAAAAGAACTCTTCCTTCTGCTGCAGGAAAGAGAAAGTGAAAATCTTTCATCCCCCACAGCCCCCCAACCACTGCCTGCACCCCCCACCCCCTATGCCCCTTCCTGGGATCCCCCCACCGTTACCTGCTCAGGTGTTCCCTGGGATTGCTGAGCCAGGAAATGGGGGGACGGGACAAAGCCCCAGGGTGTGTGGGGCACAGACCCAGAGCCTCAACCCTGGGCTGCCCCCTGGCCATGAGCACATTGTGGGGGCTGTGCTGGGCTCTGAGTCACCCCAAAATCTGAGGAACCCAGGGAAGGAGCTGTGACCCCTGTGCCCACCCAGCCACTGCCCATCCCTGGGACCCCCATTCCCCTGGGAACCCAACCCTGGGACCCCCATTCCCTTGGTCTCTCCTCCCTGGGACCCCCATCCCAGGACTCCCATTGCTCAGGACCACCATTGCCTTGATCCCATCCCCTGGGCTGCTTCTTCCCCTAGACCCTCTCTTCCCAAAAGTCTCCTTTATTCCCCTCCCCCCCAATCCTCAAACCCATATCCCATGACCCCCGATCCCTCGAGACCATGTTCCCACAGGACCCCCATCCCTGAATGCCCCCATCCCATGGGCTGCTTCTTTCCCCAAAACCCCTCTTCCTGAGGTTCCTTTTATTTCTCCCTGCATCCCCAGCCCTGGGACCCACGTCACATGACCCCACATCTCTTGGGACCATGTTCCCCAGAACCCTCAAGCCTGAATCCCCCCTGACATGGAGACTACAGTTCCCCGGGACCCCCATTCTCGTGGACACCCATCCTTGGTTCCCCACAAGCCCTGAGCCCCCCACTCGTGGGAACGCCATCCCCCACAGAGCCCCCAGACTATCTCATAATGTCCCCAACCTGTCCCCTACTGTGTCTCCACCCATCCCCTACCCTGCCCCCACCAACGGCCACCTACACATGGAGGGGGAAGGTGTGACCTCTCTTCCTTCCTCTTCATCTGAAGAGCCGCCACCCAGGGGACCGGTGGCCACAGCAGCGAGTGACAGACAGTCCACATGGCTGGGGACACGGGGATGGCCAGGAAGGTGACACTGCTCCTGTGGGGTGAGTTCCCCAGGCACGGGTCTGACACCCCGGGGATGGGCCCTGGTGAGGGCGAGACCGGTGGGGAGGGGGCACAGGGGGGCTGTGGGGTCCCCCAAGGTCCCCATTTCCAGCAGAATTAGAGCATGGTCATGGATCCCAGTGTGACCAGAGTCATTGGGTGGCTATGGGGACAAGAACAGGGGAACAGGAACAGAGGCTGGGATGTGAGGAAAGGAAGAGGGGGATAGAGATGTGAGGACAAACATGTGGCAAAAGGAACCTTGGGGCTGGGCAGCAGTGGGGACAGGGACATGGGTACAGGGATGCAGGGACAGGGACAAGGGCCACATACCATGAAGATGGGGCATGAGGACAAGTGCCATTGAAATGGGATCACAGGCACAGGGCCATGGGAATGTGGCTGTGGGGACAGGAACTGTGAGGATGGTCGTGGTGACTTGTAGGAGAATGGGGTGTCCACAGTGTCCCCATGTCCTGCTTCAGGCCAGGGTGACTGTGGTGTCCCTGTCCTCAAGGCCTCTGTGCTACCTTAGTGTTCCATAGGGGACAGTTTGGGGACAGACACCACACCTCATCCCCCTGATGCTGCTGTCCCTGCAGGGCCACCCCCACCCAGCCCTGTCCCTTCTCCCTTCCAGCCCAGACCCTTGGCCTCACTGGTGAGTCCTCAGGTGATGCCATGTCCCCACCCCACTGTCCCCAGCCCCGCGGTGGCCTTGGCAGGCTGGTGTCCCTTGTCACCCGCAGGTGCCCAGACCACCCAGCTCCTGGTGGAGCCCCCCTGGACGCCAGCGGTGCTGTGGGACCGGGTGACACTGACCTGCCAGGGCTCAAGGCCTGCCAGTGTCACCACCTGGTACAAGGATGGGCAGCGCTGGGGGCAGAACAGAAGCTACCGCTTCACTGTCACTGAGAGTGGCACTTACACGTGTGACAGACCTGGCAGTGGGCTCAGCCCACCCCTGACAGTCTTAAATGGTGAGGAGGGATCTTAAATGCTCATGGTGGCTTCTGGGTAGGTCTGGGTGGGTTCTATTCCATGGGTGGCCTCACACCCCTCGTGTTACAAGAGCCTGGCCCCTGCACACAGGGACATCATCCCAGTGCAACCCAGAGTGATGGGACAACTGTGGTGACACCTGTGCTGCAATGTGCTCCTGGTGTCCCTGTGATCCCCTTGTGCAATGGAGATTCCACTTAGATGTCCCCAGTGCCATGGGCACCCACCTTGGAGCAATCTCGAACCCCTTTAGTGTGATAGGACCCTCCTGTCCCACAGGCCCATTGGTGCTGCAGGTGCCAGCACTGACACTGCTGGAGGGGGACATGGTGACACTGTGCTGCCGGGTCATGGAGGACATGTCGGTCAGCAGGGTGCGAGTTTACCACGACGAGAAGGATCTGGGGGGGTTCCTCAGTGGAACCATGCTGTTTCTGTCTCCCCTTCAGCTGCGCCACAGCAGCCAGTACCACTGTGAGGGCTCTGTGAGCTTTGGGCTGTCACTGTCAGCACCAGTGACAGTGACAGTGCACGGTGAGCACCCCCATGGCTGGAACTCCAATATCCTGACACCCCCGAGGGCACTTCTCCGTGGACTCAGAGTGACAGTTCTCATCTCCCCTATTTTTCTCAGAGCTCTTCACGGTGCCGGTGCTGGAGGGTCCACCCAAGCTCACCGAGGGGTCCCCCCTCAATCTCAGCTGCCTCAGCACCTCCAGCCCCCTACGACCCCAAACCCGCCTCCTGCACCTCTTCTACCGGGATGGGCAGTTGGTGGGGGGCCCGCAGGTGTCCCCACAGCTCCTGGTGCCTGCTGTGGGGGTCTCCCACTCGGGGAATTACAGCTGCCAGGTGCAATCCGAGGGTGGGACCGTGCAGAAGAGCAGTGCCCAGCTCCGCGTCACGGTGCACAGTGAGTGTGGAGATGGGCACGGGGAGCCCCCACAGCCTCCATGGCACCCATGTCTTGGTATTTCCATGTCCCCCTGGCAAATTTCTTGGGCACAGCCACCTCTGCTGTGTGTTCCATCACCACTCTCTGTATCCCCTCACCCCTTCATGGGGTGAGCCCCATCCAGGGAACTCCAAATCACGCTCATTCTTCAGCCTGTCGTTATCCCTCCAGGTCAGCTACCTCCTCCTCCTTGCCTCAGCCCTGTCTCTTGCTCTGCAGTGCCTGTGGCCAATGCCACCATCAGCCCCGGTCCCCTGTCACACCAGGTGCATGCAGGTAACCCCGTGACCCTGCACTGCTCAGTGCAGGTGGGCTTAGCCCCTGTCAACTTCACCTGGCTGCACAATGGCCAGGAGGTGGCCCGGGGTGGCGTCCTGGAGCTTGGGGACGTCGATGTGGGACATTCAGGTACCTACCAGTGTGTGGCCACCAACCAGCTGGGACAGGACGGGCACCACGTGTTCGAGGCACTCAGCCCTAAGCTGGCCCTGGAGGTGACCTCTGGCTCACAGGTAGGGTCACACGGGGTCACCGGAGTGTTCAGGACCCCAGGGGTTCAGGGTGACCCCGATGTGTCCCCCTCTGTCCCCAGCAGTGGCTGTGAATGTCGGCAGGACCCTCCTGTTCCTGGTCCTGCTCCTGGCTGTCATCGGGGGCTGTCACTGCTGGCACCGCTGGGGTGGGTGACAACTGGGGGGACATGGAGGTCCAGGAGTGAGGGGAAGTTCCCAGAGTGGGGGCAGAGCTGGGGTAGCACCCAGAGCCCCTGAGCTGGGGTAAACGGAGCCCACAGTGACCTCAGTTGGGGTCTGGGGGATTTGGGGAGAATTTGGATAGTTTTGATTGGGCTTCAGGGGCATCCCTGGGTGGGCTTTGAGGATCATTGGCTGGCATTGGGAGCTCCTGGAGGGTTTGGGGTGCTCTTGGTGGGTTGTTCAGGAATGTGGGGCAGGGGGGATTTTTCTGGGGTCCTGGAGGAATTTGGGGCATTTCCTTCTCTGCTGGACTTGGGGTTCTGGGGGCTAAGAGGATTCGGGACAATGGAGGCTTGGGAGTCCTGTGATGGTGCAGGTGTTTTGGGGGTCCAGGGGTTCTTGGGGTGTCCAGGGGAAAATCAGTGGCCCGGTAGGTTTCAGGACTCCAGTGGTGATTTGGGGGGGGGGGGCGGGATGTTGTTGGAGCTACCAAGGTCCCAGAAAGTTTCAGGGGCAGGGGTCCCCACGGTCGCCCCCTCTGTTTTTCCTTGCAGCCACCAGGAAGCCCCAGGACAGGTGAGTGGGGAGCTCTGGCCTGGACTCCCTTTTTCCCCCACCCCAGACACCCCTCAGACCCCCCCGTTGTCCCCACAGGACACCCCCATAGGAGGGGGCAGTGCTGGACCCCCATGTCATGGGCACTGAGCGGGCAGAGGCTGAGTACAGGGGGGACAGGGACACATCACCCACGGGTGTCACCCCCTACCCAGGTCCCCACAATTGGTGCCACTCTCAGGGCCCCCACGGGTGTCCCCTGGCCCTGCCCCACCTCGGGATCCACAAGTGAACAACACGGAGCTGCCAAGACCCTATGAGGGACAGAGGGACCCCAGTGACACCTCTGAGAGTGTGCTGTGACACTGAGGGACACCAGCAGCACTTGGAGGCATCAATTCCCCTCAGGGGTTCCTTTGGCCTTTCACAGCACTCCACGGCGTTCTTCAATTCCCCTCTTAGTGCCAGGGGGGCACACAACCCCTACCTCACTTACTGCGTTCCTAATGCAGCTTTTTGATTAAATTGGGAAAAATGTTTGTGCTTTCTTTCTTTCATTGAGTTCTGTCTGTTCATCTCGTGAAGAAAGGAGGTCCAGGTCAGGTTGTTGAGCAGATGGGTGTGAGATTTGCAGAACTTCTGGGGCTCTCTCAGCCCCTTGCAGAGAGGTACAAAATTATCAATTGCTGCGTTTCCGGACTGGTTCCCTCCCAGCTGCCCCTGCAGGGGCCGTTTCCAGCCAGCCCTGCTCTGAAAACCATCAAAGGCCCTCACAGAGCCACTGCTTGGGCTCCCATTGGCTTTTGTGCTTCTTGCAGGGCTCAGCAAACCACAGCCATACCTTTTTCCCCCACAGAATTCTCACCTTTGCAGCAGCTCTGAAGCTGCCAGAATCAAAGCCAAGGGGGCAGGGTGGACCCTCAGGTCCTGGCTGCCACCTGGGGCTGGCCAGAGCAGGGCTGGCCAATGTTCATCCCTGTGCCCTGGGGCTGGGCCATGGCTGGGCCCCACACTTGGATGGCCACTGGCTTCAAGGAGGAGGAGTTGGGGAGCTCCTTCCTGCCTGGGGCTGCATTCCCCAGGACAAGACCCCCCTGGCCAGCATGTCTCCCTCCCCTGGGACAGGATCCCCCCAGGACAGGATCTCCCTGGATTTGCCCCCAGGACAGAACCCACCTCCCTGGCCATGAGCACACTGTGGGGGCTGTGCTGGGCTCTGAGTCTCCCCAAAATCTGAGGAACCCAGGGAAGGAGCTGAGACCCCCTGTGCCCACCCAGCCACTGCCCATCCCTGGGACCCCCATTCCCCTGGGAACCCAACCATGGGACCCCCATTCCCTTGGTCTCTTCTCCCTGGGACCCCCATCTCAGGACTCCCATTGCCCAGGACCACCATTGCCTTGATCCCATCCCCTGGGCTGCTTCGTCCTCCACAAACCCTCTTCCCAAGGACTCCCTTTTTTCCTTCTACACCCAAAACCTGGGATCCACATGCCATGACCAGAAATCCCTGCATGCCATTTTCCCCCAGGACCCCCATCCTTGAATGGCCTGATTCCATGGGTTGCGTCTTTCCCCAAAATCCCTTTTCCCGAGGTTCACCTTATTTCGGCCTGTGTCCCCAACCCCGGGACTCACAACCCATGACCCCACCTCTTTTGGGAACATATTCCTAAGCACCCCCATGCCTGAATCCCAGAAGGCATGGAGACGCCAGTTCCCCTGGACTCCCATTCTCCTGGACACACATCCTTGGCTCCACACAACCCTTGAGCCCCCCACTCCTGGGAACACCATCCCCCACTGAGTCTCCAGCCTGTCCCCTACTGTGTCTCCGCCCATCCCCCACCCTGCCCCCACCAAGGGCCACCTACACATGGGGACGAGGTGTGACCTCGCTTCCTTCCTCTTCATCCGAAGAGCTGCCACCCAGGGCACCGGTGGCCACAACAGCGAGTGACAGCCAGTCCACATGGCTGGGGACACGGGGATGGCCGGGAAGGTGACACTGCTCCTTTGGGGTGAGTGCCCTGGCCACGGGTCTGACTCCCCGGGGATGGGCCCTGGTGAGGGAGAGACCGGTGGGGAGGGGGCACCGGGGGGCTGTGGGGTCCCCTAAGGTTCCCAAGGTAGGGAGAGGGGAACAGGAATGCAGGGACAAGGGCCATGTACCATGCAGATGGGACATGGGGACTAGTGCCATTGGAAAGGGATTACGGGCACGGGCCTATGGGGATGTGGCCATGGGGAGAGGTGCTTTGAGGCTGGTGGAGGTGACCTTTGCAAGCATGGGGGCTCTGCAGTGTCCCCATGCTCTGCCTCAGCCCAGGGAGACTGAGGTGTCCTTCTCATGAATACCTCTGTGTTACACCAGTGTTCTGTTGGGGAGAGTTTGGGGACAGGCACCACACCTCATCCCCCAGGGCTGCTCTCCCTGCAGGGCCACCCCCACCCAGCCCTGTCCCTTCTCTCTTCCAGCCCAGACCCTCGTCATCGCTGGTGAGTCCTCGGGGGATTCCATGTCCCAGCTCTACTTCGTCAGCCCTGCACTGGCCCTGGCAGGCTGGTGTCCCCTGTCACCTGCAGGTGCCCAGATCACCCAGCTCCTGGTGGTGCCCCCTTTGTTACTGGAGGTGGTGTGGGACCAGGTGACACTGACCTGCCAGGGCTCGGGGACTGCCGGTGACACCACCTGGTACAAGGATGGGCAGCGCTGGGGGCAGAACAGACGCTCCCACTTCACTGTCACTGAGAGTGGCACCTACACGTGTGACAGACCCAGCCATGTGCTCAGCACACCCACTGTGGGGGATGTGAAATGTTCACAATGACTCCTGATAGATCTGGGTGTGCTCCACTCCATCGATGGCCTCACACCCCTCGTGCTGGCAAGAGCCTGTGCCCTGCACACAGGGACATCCCAGTGCATCCCAGTGTAATGGGACCCCCACGGTTCCACCTGTGCCATGGGGTTGCTCCTGGTGTCCCCTGAGATCCCCTTGCAGTGGAGACTCCACTCAGATATCTCCAGTTACTTGGGCATCCATTTTGGACCAGTCTCGTGCCCGCCCCTCAGTGCAACGGGACCCTCCTGTCCCACAGACCAGCTGGTGCTGCAGGTGACATCAAGGACGCCGCTGGAGGGGGACACAGTGACACTGCGCTGCCAGGACAAGCAGGACATGTCGGTCAGCAGGGTGAGATTTTACAAGGACAAGAAGGATCTCGGTGGGTTCCTCAGGGGGAACAAGCTGTCCCTGTCTCCACTGCAGCTGCACCACAGCGGCCGCTACCACTGTGAAGGCTTGGTGGGCACATGGCAGTCATCGTCAGCACCAGTGATAGTGACAGTGCATGGTGACCACCCCCATGGCTGGAACTCCAATATCCTGACACCCCCAAAGCCACTTCCTAGCAGAATCAGAGTGACAGTCCTCTCCTCCCCTCTCCTTCCCAGAGCTCTTCACGGTGCCGGTGCTGGAGGGTCCCTCCGAGCTCACTGAGGGGTCCCCCCTCAATCTCAGCTGCCTCAGCACCCTCAGCCCCCGGCGGCCCCGAACCCACCTCCAGTGAAATGAATGAAATGTAAGAAATTCCCATTTTTGACACAGTCTGTCATTTGTTAAGAAAGTTATGCTGTTTAAAATGTTATGCCAGTTGTAACCTGTCTGTTAAGAAAGTTATGCTGTTTGTACCAAAATTTGTACCCTCAAAACCTTATTCCATGTTGTATACCCCCTCTAAAACCCTGGGTTCCCTTCCCCTTACATCGGGCTAGACTGTCACCATTCCCCGCCGGCTCCTCGAACTGCCAGCCCTGCCTAATAGGAAAATCCAAGGACTTCCATGGTGCACCGCTCCAAAACCAAAGTGCAGTTGCCGGCAAACGGACCCAAAAGCCGCGACCCAGCACAAAACCCAGATAAAAGGGAAACACTACAACACCGAGAAGACCCTCAGCTACCTAGAGACCGAATTCTGATTCTGCCACCTCGCCATAACCACAAAGATACTGGGAAGAAGTGACGCCCCTAGACCACCCGAGCCCAGTTGAGTTCCTGGGGATTCCCGCGAGGCCGGAACACCCGACTCTGCAGTGAGAGCAGCAGATTCGTCTGACACCTGATCCTCAGCGGCAGCCGGAACGAGAACGGCGACAGGAGCGAGAACAACGACAGGAGCGGCGACGGCACAGGCGACCCCTCGCGTTCCCCCTTGAAAGAGCTGACTAAAAAAGGCTTTTCAAAGGAGCAGGTCTCCTGGCCAATTTATAACATCCAGTGTCAAAGAAACGGGCCAGGAGACCTTCTGCTCCCTGATTATGCCTTTATTAGAGAAGGGCCTAGAGGTGGGGGGCTCGGGGGTGCGCGCCGCCGCCGCTGCTCCCGATGGTCGACGTCCAGGAGGAGGGCTCACGCAGGCCTGTCGTTTCCGGCAGGACTGGAGGCCTCTGCCCTCGCGGGATCGTCCCAAGGCTCCTTTTGGGCTCAGTAGCCTGAGGGGGTCTCCATGCTCGAGTGCCATTCAAGCCGTGGTGACTCACTCGTTGGGCTGGAATGGGTGTGATTAGCTCCATTAGGTCCTTCACAGCACGCAGTGCGCAGTTCGGAGTCTCTTTGTGTGTTTTAAAGTGGCTCGTTGGTCAGGGTTGTTTTATTCCTAGGCGGCAACACGATTTTAATATGCATGGGTACGCAAGTCCTTATGGGGAACGTGGCATCAATTCTGGGGAGCAGCGGCTGGGTTACCCTACGAGTTAGAGGGGATGAGGGGTACAAACAACTAAAGGTAGGGTAATACAACAGATAAAACAGATAAAAACCCTTTAACAGCAAACTTTTAGAATTGAAGGGGGTAGGTACATTAACTGGGACATTAACTGGGAATTTCAACCAGGGTTAGAACAATAACAGGCAATACGGCTGGAACAGAAACTGGCAAATCCCTTCGCAGTCTGAACATTCCCAATTTTATTCATAACATCCAGCACCTCTTCTACCGGGATGGGGAGTTGGTGGGGGGCCCGCAGGTATCCCCACAGCTGCTGGTGCCCGCCATGGGGGTCTCCCACTCGGGGAATTACAGCTGCCAGGTGCGCTCTGGGGTGGGGATCGTGCAGAAGAGCAGCGCCCGGCTCTGTGTCATGGTGCACAGTGAGTGTGGGGATGGGCACAGGGAGCCCCCACTGCCTCACCGAGTCCCCTGCTCTGTCTGGGGACCCCATTACTGCCCGGACCCCCATGCCTGTCAGAGGTCATCCATCCACTCCTGGGTTCCTCTCCAAGTCCCCTAGTCCTTCCTGGGTACTCCCATCTTTCCTCTAAAGTTTTTCCACGTTCTTCCATCACTTCTCGAGCCCCCCTCTATTTCCCCCCATCCCTCACTCGGTCCCTTCACACATTGCTGGTTCAATCTTACCCGTCTCTGATCTCCCCTCATGGTCCCCAGGTTCCACCATACCCTCCCTGTGGTGCCCCCTCAGCCTTCTCCAGGTGTCCCCTCCCTGAACCCTGTATTCCTTGGGGTTCCTGTCCAAGCGCTCCATCAGATCCAGGGCCCCTCTTTCTTACTGGGGTCCCCTTGCCCCTCAAAAATGCCACCTGTGTCCTTCACTGCTCCCTGGTTTCCCCCACCCCCCACAGGGGTCTCGCTCTCGGGGTGTCCGTGTGGGCGCAGCCCCCTGGGGGACAGGCGGCACCGGGGTACTGCCTGGTGCTGAGCTGTGCAGTGGCCACGGGGACAGGTCCCCTGTCCTTCACCTGGTACCGGGGGGACTCGGGGAGACCGCTGGGCACCAGTCCTTGCCTGGAGCTGCGACACATCGGGAACAATGACAGCAGCAACTACCAGTGCTGGGTCAGCGATGGGGACAGCGTGGCTGAGAGTGTCTCCTTGAATGCCATTGTCCTTGGTGAGGGGGCAATCAGGGTGAGGGTGACCCCAAACACAGCATCCCTGATCTCACCTCTACAGGTGTCAGCCCCGTCTGTGTCCCCACAGTTCCTGTGGCCAATGCCACCATCACCCCCGGTCCCCTGTCATATCAGGTGCACACAGGTGACCCCGTGACCCTGCTGTGCTCAGTGCAGGTGGGCTTAGCCCCTGTCACCTTCACCTGGCTGCACAATGGGCAAGGGGTGGCCCAGGGTCCTGTCTGGGAGCTTGGGGACATCGATATGGGACATTTGGGCACCTACCAGTGCGTGGCCACCAACAAGCTGGGACAGGACGGGCACCCTGTGTTCTGGGCACTCAGCCCGGAGCTGGCCCTGGAGGTGACCCCTGGCTCACCCTGGGGTGACAGGTGAGGTCACATGGGGTCAACAGGGTGTTCAAAATTCCCAGGGTTCAGGTTGACCCTAATGTGTCCCTCTCTGTGCCCAGCAGTGGCTGTGAATGTCGGCAGAACCCTCCTGTTCCTGGTCCTACTCCTGTCATTGGGGGCTGTCACTGCTGGCACCACTGGGTGGGTGACAATGGGGACAGGGATGGTGGTCCTGGAGTGAGGGGAAGTCCCCAGAGTGGGGGCAGAGCTGGGGCAGTACCCAGGGCCCCTGAGCTCGGGGAAACTGAGCCCACAGTGATCTTGGCTGGGGATCTGGGGAATTTGGGGAGAATTTGGATGGTCTTTCTTGGGCTCCAGGGACATTTCTGGATGGGCTTTGAGAAACATTGGGGTGTCTCTGGGAGCTCCTGGCGGTTTTGGGGAGCTCTTGGAGGGCCATTCAGGAATGGGTGGGGATGTTTCTTGCAACCTGGGGGAGTTTGGGTGGTGGCCTCCCTGCTGGGCTTGGAGTTCTTGGGCTCAGAGGGTGGGGACACCAGGGGGCTTTTTGAGGGCACTGCAGTGGAGCAGAAGTTCTAGGGGGGTTCAGGGGTGCTTGGTGTGTCCCAGGGGAATCAGGGGTCTAGTAGGAGTTAGGGCTCTTGTCGGGATTTGGGGTGGATGGTCGGTTAGAGCTGCTGAGGTCCCAGGAAAGTTATGGGGTCTCCGAGTCCCCATGGTCACCCCGATCCTCTTTTCCATGCAGCCACCAAGAAGCTCCTGGACAGGTGAGTCGGGGTCTCCAGCCAGGACTTCTCTTTCTCCCACCCCAGACACCCCTCAGACCTCCCCTTATCCCTACAGGATTCCCCCCGAGGAGGGGGCAGTGCTGGACCCCCACGTTGTGAGCACTGAGCGGGCAGGGGGTGAGTACAGGGGAGGACAGGGACATGTCACCCACGGGTGTCACCCCCACCCAGGTCCCCACAAGCAGTGTCACTGTCAGAGACCCCCACAGGTGTTTCCTGGCCTTGCCCCATCTCGGGATCCACAAGTGACAAATGTGGAGCTTCTGGGACCCTACAAGGGACAGCAGGTGACACCTCATGACACCTTTGAGAGTGTGCTGTGACATGGAGGGAAATATGCAGCATTGGGGGGCATCGATTCCCTTCAGAGTTCTCTTCTTCCTCTTCACTGCACCCCACAGGGATCCTCAATCCCCCACTCACTGCCGGGCAGGCACAGGACCCGTTTCCCTCTTATTGTACCCAAAATTCAGCATTTTGATTAAACTGTGTGAGAAGCAAAGCTCACTCCTTAGTATGTTTAAATATTAATAAGGGAAAAATAAGGTAATAAAGGGACAGCAAACAGTGTGCCAGGTGCTTGGCAACTGCATGTGGCACGCAGTCATCTATAACAATTCTTGTAATGTACCTTTTCATTGTATTCATTAAACACATATTCAAGAACATTATGTATATTTCAAATATTCTTTCGACTTTGCATGTTCTGGGAATTCTTTTGCTTGGTTTCATGCACGACTCATCTCCTTAAAGTACATGTCTGTGCTGGTTTTGCATTGATTGAAGAAAACCTCTGGCAAAACCAATCAGTCATTAGCTTTGACTATTGACAACCAGCAGAATCAGTTCAAGAGCTAGGTACGCCTCTGTGGCCACACAGGTCCAAATGAGAAGAACCGCAGGACAAGTTCCCTTCTGTCCCCGCCTGGGCAGAGGTCCCCAGGTCCCCTGGCCGGGCCCGGCCGCTGCTGTCGCCTTGGCAGGGCCGGGCCCGGCGGCTCCCGGGCAGGGCAGGGGAGGAGAGAATGCCCCGTCCCGGCCGGATCAGCCTCCAGCGGCTGCTGACACAGTGCCGCTCAAGCCGCCCCCATGGCGGCCCCGGGAGGCCTCGCAGGGCACAGGAACGGGGGGTGTGAAAAACCAGATTCACTTTTTTGGTAGATTTTAAGAAATAAGTTTTAATAAAAAGATAAGACAATTAGGAGATGAGGAAAAAAAAAGCAAAGTATGGCTGGCCAGGTGACTTGGCATTTAGCCAATTCCCAAATTGCTATTTCACAAGATTTCTTTAAATACCCTTTATGTTATATCAATCTTTTGAGTATTCATATTTTTCCATAAACTAGTTTCCATATTCCAGGGACTGTTTTGCATGGCCCCTCCTTGGGTCTGCCTTTTTAGAGCTGTGTGTTTCTTGGCTGTGTCTTCATTATCACCTCCAGATTGGGCCTTGGTCCGTGCTTTCTTCAGATGAGAGTTGCTGATAGCTGGTATATCAATAGCAGAGTCTTCTTTATATTTTATCCTGGCCAAACAGACAGTTTAAGCATACTATATCACTACTGCCACTATGCCTAATTTTCTTTATTAACAGCAGAAATAAAAACTTATATTCTTACCACAAAGTTATTAATCATACAGCACACATCTTGCAAAAAGCCAACTTTATAATAGTCATTTATAACAGGGGGAAGCCCCAGCGCGGCTCGGGAAGAATTCTTTACTAGGAAAAGTTCCAGCCGCCAGCACCAAGAGCCCTTGTGGAGGGAGAGGCGCCAGCAGCTGGAGATATCTTGTGGCCAAGAGCAGGGGCAGCTCTGCAGCCATGCAGAGTGGCCCCGCAGCTGAAAATTGAATGCAGCCAGAGCCCCTGAGATCCTGGCCCAGCCCCGGCACGGCCTGAATTTACCTCCTTGGACACTGCCCGGGAGAACCATCACGGCCTCTGCAGAGCTGCAAGAGCCTTTCTTTGCACAGGTAAAACTTGCAAAACATTAAATCCTTTCTTAAGTGAGACAAAAGGACAGAGTGAAACCATGAAGAGAGACAACATGAAGATATCAAAGTCAGTGAAGGAGGAGCTGAATCTTAGATGGCAAGACAACAAGAAGATGTCTTGGTTTTAGGCTGAACTTCTTTTGTAAGCTATGGCAATGGACTGTGATATACTAGAATATCTGTCGAAGTGGTGGAAGGCATGGATGGGGAGATGAGAGTTTTCAAATTGTAGATCTGAGCAAAGGTATTTGTGGTCAACTAAGTAAATATTGAAGTACTTGTGATCCTGTGAGAAGCTTGAACAGAGAGAGAGAGATGAGATGAAGAGGAAGATCTGCCCTCAGAAAGAGAAAAGATCTCTGCTCCTAGAGAGGAAGAAAACCTTTGCTTTTGAACTGTGCCTCTTTAAAAAGAACCACATGAGTTTACGAGGCCCATTATGCAGCTGTGGGAAGGCTGTGTGATATGGGAGGGACTCCACAAATGCAGATTCCCCAGTAGCTGCTTTTGTGAGAACTAAAAAGCCACAAGAGAACTGCTCTTTCTTGTGGGGAAGTTTCCATGGCAGACCAAAAGAGACTTCTCTCTCTAAAAGAAACTGATGAAAGACTACTTTATAGTAAAGTGACCAAGGGTCCCAAGTTTTGTGTGTGTACTTTGTTTTTGAGGAGGCAAAGGAAAGTTGTGGTGGAGCTGAGGTGTTTTGAAGGTTTTATTCTGATTGCTATTAATTTTGATTTGTCTTTTGTAGTTTTGGTAAATAATCTCTCTATATATATTCTTTAAAGTTTCGAGGCAACTTTGCTCTTCCCCTAATTGTATCTCAAAGCAGAAATAAAGTGAATAATTCTACTGTGCCCTCGAACCATTACACCCTCAGTTTCACAATAGCACAAGCCCCAGTTCTTGCCTTCAAGATTCTGGGGATCAGCTGAGCAGGGAATGGGTCTGGGGGCATCAGGGGTGAGGGGAATGTAGGGAGGGCTGGGAGGCTGTGGGAGACGGGAGCGTCCGGCTCTGCCCTCCCAACACTTTCACTTTCTCTCTCCTGCAGCAGAAGGAAGAGGCCGTTTGTGCCCAGTGTCACACGAGGGGTGGGTTCTGTCCTGGGGGGCATATCCAGGGGGGTCCTGGCCCAGGAGGGGACACATGCTGGCCAAGGGGGTTCTGTCCTGGGGAATAGCAGCTCCTGGAGGGGTCCAGAATTCTCCATTCTCACTCATCCCCAGCAAGATCTGAGCCAGCAAGAGCAGCTGGGGAATGGAGCACCAGGCAGGAAGGAGCTCTTCCTTCTGCTGCAGCAAAGAGAAAGTGAAAATCTTTCATCCCCCACAGCCCCCCAAACACTGCCTGCACTCCCCACCCCCTTTGCCTCTTCCTGGGATCCCCCCACCGTTACCTGCTCAGGTGTTCCCTGGGATGGCTGAGCCAGGAAATGGGGGGATGGGAAAAAGCCCCGGGGTGTCTGGGGCACAGACCCAGAGCCTCAACCCTGGGGTGCCCCCTTGGCCATGAGCACATTGTGGGGGCTGTGCTGGGCTCTGAGTCACCCCAAAATCTGAGGAACCCAGGGAAGGAGCTGTGACCCCTGTGCCCACCCAGCCACTGCCCATCCCTGGGAGCCCCATTCCCTTGGGAACCCAACCCTGGGACCCCCATTCCCTTGGTCTCTCCTCCCTGGGACCCCCATCCCAGGACTCCCATTGCCCAGGAACACCATTGCCTTGATCCCATCTCCTGGGCTGCTTCTTCCCCCACAACCCCTCTTCCCGAGCGTCCCCTTCATCCCCCTGATCCTCCAACCCTGGGACCCACATCCCAACATCTGAAGTCCCTGGAGACCATGTTCCCAAAGGATCATTATTCCTGAATCTCCCCAGGCATGGAGACCCCAATATCCCTGGACCCCCATTATCCTGTACACCCATCCTTGACTCTCCACAACTCCTGAGCCCCCCACTCCTGGGAACACCATCCCCCACTGAGCCCCCAGACTGTCCCATCATGTCCCCAGCCTTTCCCGTACTGTGTGTCCTCCTTTCCTCCACCCTGCCCCCACCAAGGGCCACCTACACATGGCGAAAAGGTGTGACCTCGCTTCCTTCCTCTTCATCCGAAGAGCTGCCACCCAGAGGACCGGTGGCCACAGCAGCGAGTGACAGCCAGTCCACATGGCTGGGGGCACGGGGATGGCGGGGAAGGTGGCACTGCTCCTGTGGGGTGAGTGCCCTGGCCACGGGTCTGACACCCCGGGGATGTGCCCTGGTGAGGGAGAGACTGGTGGGGATGGGGCACAGGGGGGCTGTGGGGTCCCCTGAGCTCCCCAAGGCCAGCAGAGCCAGTGCATGGGCATGGAGCCCAGTGTGACCAGAGTCTTTGTGTGGGGGGCTGTGGGGAAAGGAACAGGGGAACAGGAACAGAGAAACTGGGATGTTGGGACAGAAACAGGGGGGTAGAGGTTTGGGGACAAGGATGTGGCAGAAGAAACCTTGCGGCTGGGGCAGCAGTGGGGACGGAGAGAGGAACAGGGATGCAGGGACAGGGACAAGGGCCACATACGATGCAGATGGGGCATGGGGACAGGTGCCATCGGAACGGGATCATTGTCAAGGGGATGTGGCTATGGGGACACGTGCTGAGAGGATGGTGGAGGTGACCTGTTCAAACATGGAGTGTCCTCAGTATCCCTATGTCCTGCCTCACTCCAGGGAGACAGAGGTGTCCCTTTATTCAAGACCTCTGTGCTACCCTAGTATTTCATCAGGGACAGTTTGGGGACAGACACCACACGTCATCCCCAGAGGCTGCCATGCCTGCCGTGCCACCCCCACCCAGCCCTGTCCCTTCTCCCTTCCAGCCCAGACCCTCGGCCTCGCTGGTGAGTCCTCAGGGGATGCCATGTCCCCACCCCTCTGTCCCCAGCCCCGCGGTGGCCTTGGCAGGCTGGTGTCCCCTGTCACCTGCAGGTGCCCAGACCACTCATCTCCGGTGGAGCCCCCCTGGAGGCCAGCGGTGCTGTGGGACCAGGTGACACTGACCTGCCAGGGCTCGGGGAGTGCCAGTGACACCACCTGGTACAAGGATGGGCAGCGCTGGGGGCAGAACAGACGCAACCGCCTCATTGTCACTGAGAATGGCACCTACACGTGTGACAGATCCAGCAGTGGGCTCAGCCAACCTGTGACCGTCGCAAACGGTGAGGGGAGATCTTAAATGATCAGGGTGGTTTCCTGATAGGTTTGGGAGGGCTCCACTCTGTCACTGGCCCCAAAACCCTTCCTGTGGCAAGGGCCTGCCCCCTACACTCAGGAACATCCCAGTACATCCCAATGGGATGGGACCCCTGTGGTGACACCTGTGCCATGGGGTTGCTCTTAGTGTCTTCTGGGATCCTCCCACGAAATGGGGACTCCACCCAGATGTCCCCAGTTCCATGGGCACCAACCTTGGACCAGTCTTCAGCCCCTCAGTATGATGGGACCCTCCTGTCCCACAGACTGGCTGGTGCTGCAGGTGCCAACACTGACGCTGCTGGAGGGGGCCACGATGACAGTGCGCTGCCGGGTCATGCAGAAAAGGACAGTCACCAAGGTGCAGTTCTACCATGGGGACGAGGAGGTGAGCAGAGACTCCACAGAGACCAAGTTGTCCCTGTCCCCTCTGCAGCTGAACCACAGCAGCCAGTACCACTGCAGGGGCTTTGTGGACTTTGGGAAATCACAGGGGTGGAAGGACTCGGCACCAGTAACAGTGACAGTACGTGGTGAGCACCCCCACATCTCACACCTCAGTGCCCCCACAGCCCCTCCCCATGGACTGGGGGTCACAATTCTCCTCCCCTCTCCTTCCCAGAGCTCTTCATGGTGCCGGTGCTGGAGGGTCCCCCCGAGCTCACTGAGGGGTCCCCCTTCAATCTCAGCTGCCTCAGCACCCCCAGCCCCCTACGACCCCAAACCCGCCTCCTGCACCTCCTCTACCGGGATGGGCAGTTGGTGAGGGGCGCGCAGGTGTCCCCACAGCTCCTGGTGCCCGCCGTGGGGGTCTCCCACTCGGGGAATTACAGCTGCCAGGTGCGCTCTGAGGGGGGGGACCGTGTAGAAGAGCAGCGCCTGGCTCCACGTCACGGTGCACAGTGAGTGTGGGGATGGGCACGGGGAGCCCCCACAGCCTCCACAGTCCCCGGCTGTGCTTTGGAACCCCAGTTACTGCCTGGGCCCCCTATCACTGTCTCAGGTCTCCTATCTTTTCGTGGGTCCCTTGCTGTGTCCCCCAGCCCTACATGCGTACACCAGTCTTTCCCATAAATTTTTTCCACATCCCTTCCACACTGCTCGGTTCCCTGTCCTTGTCCCCCCATCCCTCAGTGGGTTTCTTCATCCATTCCTGGTTCAACCCCACCCCTCTCGAATCTCCCCTCATGGTCCACAGGTCCCACCATACTCTCCCTGTGGTGGTCCCTCAGCCCACTCTCTGTACCCCCTTCATTCATTGGGTTTTATCCAAGCTCCCCATTAGCTCTGGGCCCCCTTTTCCTCACTGGGGTCCTCCTGACCCTCAAAAACGCCACCCGTGTCCCTCACTAAGCCCTGGTTCAACCCCCTCCCACAAGGCTCCTGCTCTCAGGGGTGTCTGTGTGGGCGCAGCCCCCCGGGGGACAGGTGGCACAGGGGGACTGCCTGGTTCTGAACTGCACACTGGCTGTGGGGACAGGTCCCCTGTCCTTCACCTGGCACCAGGGAGACTCAGGGGCACCACTGGGCACCGGCCCCCACCTGGAGCTGGTCCACGCTGGGGACAATGACAGCTGCCACTACCAGTGCCAGGCCAGCAATGGGTCAGCGTGGCTGAGAGTGTCCCCACGAATGTCACTATCCTGGGTGAGAGAAGAACAATTTCCTGCAAACAGCAACAGGAGAACGAAACCAACAGCAACAAGGTTTAGCATGCAAAGGATCAAAAAAGGAACGATTTCCAGAGAAAACCGTCAAAGAGGAACAAACCCCAGATACTTCCCCCAACACATTTCCTCCACCACAGGAACCTGGCAGGGCTCTGGACCTTCATTGCTGTGATGGCCAAAGTGGCCTTCAGGAGGCTCTGGATTGTCTTTTCCCCTGTCTCAAACAGTTCCTCTGCTGTGTTCTGCACACAAGTTGTGTGGGCAAAGGCCCTATGGGTGTTCCTGAGCCTTTCCCTTCTCCAGGGCACTCGGCATCAGGCCATGGCACAGGGTGGGGTGTCAGAGACAGGAAAAGTTTAATGTCTTGAGACATTTTGGAACATCAGTGTGTGGTAAGGGTGGCTCAGGCCTTGCTTATGGTGAGACAGGGCTCCATCTGTCAATCAGTCTGCCAGCCATGGAACACTGGGGACAATGTGACAGTCTGCCAAACCCAGTTCCTGAGTGGCCAGGTGACCAGAAGTCCCGCAAGGGGGAAGGCCCATGGTGGGCCAAGGGCTTCAAAGGCAGAGCATGAGGTGGCCCTGTGTGTGACCCTGTCTTCTCTTGGAGCGTCTGTCCCATCCATGCTGGAACCCAGGAGTTAGCAACTGTCTTGGTTTAAAAGACAAATATCTGCCAAAAGAAAGCAGGAACCTTCCTGGAATGGAAAGAGGACCCATGCCCACAATTTTGACAATTTCAAAAATTAATGGGGTTCCAGGAAAAAATGCAGGAAAGTATATAACAGCTCTTAACCAGAAAATTTCTAGATGACAACAGAACAATCAACACAAACCCAGAACTTCCTCACCCACTCAGGGCTGGTTTTTTCTCTTTGGTGCAATTATGACCAGGTCCGCCAGGGGGCGCTGCAGGGAGCCCTCCCGGACAGCAGGGGGCGCTGCAGGGAGCACTCCCGGCCAGCAGGGGGCGCCCTGGTGCAGCTCCAACCCCTCAGGGGCGATGGCGGCCTGGGCCGGGAGGGAGGAGGGGAAACGGCTCCTTTGGCAAACTCACGGCCACCAATCGGTCCTGGCACTGCCACCGGCAGCGGGCAGAAGTGGCCAAGGCAGCAGGTTGGATCGTAGTGCCGAGTGGCAGCGGAGCAGCGTCCCGGGGACAGGCACAGGCCCTGCACAACACACATGACCGCTCTCCCCAGTTCAGAATGGAGGACCCCCTTGGCCAGCATGTGTCCCTCCCAGGACAGGACCCCCCGGGATGTCCCCCTAAGTGCCTGCCTCCATTGTGACACTTGGCACAAATGGCCTCTTCCTTCCGCTGTACAAGAGAGAAAGTGCTGTGTGACCTCAGACACAGACAGCTGAATTCCTTTCCCACCGTCGAGGTCACACTTGTGACGGAGGGTCACACTTGCGGCTGCTGTTAGGAGCACGAAAGGGCGACGCAGGCCAGCAGGAGGTCAAGCAAGAAAGCTTCTACTTTATTTTTCTGACTCCATATTATATACAAATTTACAGACAGGCCAAGATTGGCTACAAAGGTAGCCACCTCTTCGACCTTGTTGGTGACCATCACCATCAATCATCATTCTCCTCCTAGAGAGGAAGAATGTAAACAATTCTAATAATATACACAGTTTACTTGAAGCTGCGTGACAACAAAATGCAAAAAGTGAAAAACAGGCAAACTTGAGGCAACAGTGCTGGGGGGGCACAGCTGGATACCCCGATCCCCCACAGCCTCCCAGCCGTCCCTGCAGACCCCTCACCCCTGATTCCCCCACCTTGGGGTTCCCACCACCTCGTTCCCTGCTCAGGTGCTCTCCAGGGTTTTGAAGGGAAGAACTGGGGGTTGTGCCATTGTGAAATTGAGGGTGTAATGATTTGTGTGCACACTACAATTATTTACTCTTTTTCTGCTGTAAAATAGGATTAGGATAAGAGCAAAGTGGGCTCAAAACTTTAAAGGATATATAGACAGATTAATTACCAAAACTACAAGAGAGAAAAAAATAATAAGAATCAGAATAAAACCCTCAAAACATTTCCACTCCCCCATAACTTTCCCTCATTACAGACAAAGTATAGAGACAAAACTTGGAATTCTTCATCACTTTACTACCTATAAAGTAGTCTTTCATCAGATTCTTCTAGAAAGAAGTCTCTTTTGGTCTGCCATGGAAACTTCCCCACAAGAAAGAACAGTTCTCTTGTGGCTTTTTAGTTCTCACAAAAGCAGCTGCTGGGGAATCTGCATTTGTGGAGTCCCTCCCATATCACACAGCCTTCCCACAGCTGCATAATGGGCCACGTCAACTCAAGGGGTATTATTTTAAAGAAGAACATCCCGTCAGCACCTGGGGACCTCTGCCCAGCCAGGGAGAGAAGGGAACTTGTCCCCGGATTCTTCTCATTTGGACCTGTGTGGCCACAGAGGCGTACCTAGCTCTTGAATTGGTTCCACAAGTTGTCAATATTCAAAGCTAATCACTGATTGGTTTTGCCACAGCTTTTTTTCAATCAATGCAAAACCAGCACAGGCATGTACTTGAAGAAAACATGGCATGGGTCAAACCAAGCAAAAGATTTTCTGGTTGAAGTAAACTCAAAAGAATGTTTGAATATGTATAATCTTCTTGAATATGTATTTAAACAATACGGTGAAAAGGTACATAAGAAGGCTTGTTATAGATAACCATGTGCCTCTGGCAGTAGGCAAGCACTCTTTTTGCGGTCTCTTTTATCCCTTATTAAACATGTACAAATATTAAGGAGTGAGCCTTGCTTCTCACACAGTTTAATCAAAATGCTGAAGTTCGGGCACAATAAGAAGGAAAGGGTCTTGTGCCTGCTGGACACTGGGTGAGGGAATGAGGAGCCCTGTGGGATGCAGTGAAGAGGAAGAAGGGGCCACTGAGGGAAATTGATGGCCCCCAGTGCTGCCAGTGTGCCCCAGTGTCCCAACATATTCTCGAAAGTGTCATGGGAGTCCTGCTGTGCCTCCTGGGGTCTCAGCAGCGCCACTTTGTTCATTTTAGATCCTAAGGTGGGGCAGGGCTGGGGAACACCCGTGGGGCCCTGAGAGTGACACCAGTTGTGAGGACATGGGTGTTGTGACACTTGTGGGTGATGTGTCCCTGTCCCCCCTGCCCACTCGGTGCCCATGACATGGGGGTCCAGCACTGCCCCCTCCTCTGAGGGGGTCCTGTGGGGTAAGGGGGGGTATGAGGAGTGTCTGGGGAGGGGGAGAGTCCCTGCTGGACCCCCCCACTCACCTGTCCTGGCGCTTCCTGCCAGCTGCAAGGAAAAGCGGAGGGGATGACTGTGGGGACCTTGAGACCCCTGAACCGTTTTGGGAACTCAGCAGCTCCAACCACCCATGGGACCCCCAGATCCCTACTGGAACTGTGATTCCCACCAGAACCCTGATTTCCCCTGGCCACCACAAGCACCCCTGAACCCTCCAGAACTTCTGCACCACCACAATGCCCTCAACCCCTCTCAATCTCCCCCCTCAAGTCCCCAGAACCCCACGCCCAGCAGGGAGGGGCACCCCCCCAAACTTCCCCAGGACCCCAGAAAGCTCCCCTCACATCCCTGCATGGCCCTCCAAGAGCTCCCAAAATCTTCCAGGAGTTCCCTGTGCCACCCCAATGTTTCTCAAAGCCCACCCATGGATGGACCTGGAGCCCAACCAAGACCCTCCAAATTCCTCCCAAATTCCCGAGACCCCCAGCCAAGGTCACTGTGGGCCCAGTTTCCCCAGCTCAGGGACCCTGGGTGCTGCCCCAGCTCTGCCTCCACTCTGGGGGCTTCCTCTAACTCCAGGACCACCATCCCTGTCCCCACTGTCACCCACCCCGGCGGTGCCAGCAGTGACAGCCCCCGATGACAGCCAGGAGCAGGACCAGGAACAGGAGGGTCCTGCCGACATTCACAGCCACTGCTGGGCACAGAGGGGGACACATCTGAGTCACCCTGAATCCTGGGGGTCCTGAACACAACGGTGAGCCCGTGTGACCCTACCTGTGACCCAGGGTGAGCCAGGGGTCACCTCCAGGGCCAGCTCAGGGCTGAGTGCCTGGAACACGCGGTGCCCGTTCTGTCCCAGCTGGTTGGTGGCCACGCACTGGTAGGTGCCTGAATGTCCCTCATCGACGTTCCCAAGCTCCAGGACAGGACCCTGGGCCACCTCCCAGCCATTGTGCAGCCAGGTGAAGTTGACAGGGGCTGAACCCACCTGCACTGAGCAGCGCAGGGTCACGGGGTCACCTGTGTGCACCTGGTGTGACATGGGACCAGGCGTGATGGTGGCACTGGACACGGGCACTGTGGGGATAAAGATAGAGCTGAGAATGGGGGAAGGGGCCCAGGAGTGGGGTTGGGCTACAGGGAAGGGATGGGGAATATATGGGAGGGTGTGGGTGAAGGACACCCCAAACCAGAGAGTTCTGCTCTTACAGGACTGTGTCCTGTGGTGGTGGTGGCCATTGCTTAAAGTGGGGTACCATGGCTGGGCTGAGGGTGGCATGGCTTGGATGGGGGATACTGTGACAGGACAGTGACATTCAGTGTGGGAGTCTTGGCCATGCTGTGCCCATCGGTGACCCAGCACCGGTACTGGCCTCTGTCATTGTCCCCCAACGTGGTGCAGGTTGAGGTGGGGGCAAGTGCCCAGCAGTGCCCCTGAGTCCCCCTGGTGGCAGGTGAAGGACAGGGGACCTGTCCCCATGGCCACTGCGCAGCTCAGCACCAGATGGTCCCCCAGTGCCACCTGTCCCCCAGTGGGGTGCACCCACAGGGACAGCCCTAAAAGAGGGACAACTGCAGGTGGGGAGGGACACCAGGGGACAGTGAGGGACTGGTTGGGGGAATGGGGAGAGGCAGGGGGACCCCAATGAGGAAGAGGTGGTGTAGAGCTGATGGGGTGGCCTGGAAAGGAACCCAAGGCAACGATGAGGGTTCAGGGAGGGGACACAGGAACATATAGGGACCCAGCAACAGGGACGGGTG
This sequence comes from Sylvia atricapilla, assembly GCF_009819655.1. Classification (NCBI taxonomy): domain Eukaryota; kingdom Metazoa; phylum Chordata; class Aves; order Passeriformes; family Sylviidae; genus Sylvia; species Sylvia atricapilla. The sequence goes on from NC_089169.1 coordinate 46,619, forward strand.
GTTCTGGGCAGTAATTGGGTATCCAGGCAGGGCTGGGGACCTCAAGGAGGCTGTGGGGGCTCCCCGTGCCCATCCCCACACTCACTGTGCACTGTGACGCAGAGTGAGGCACTGCTCTTCTGCACGGACCCCCCCTTGGATTGCACCTGGCAGCTGTAATTCCCCGAGTGGGAGACCCCCACGGCGGGCACCAGGAGCTGTGGGGACACCTGCAGGCCCCTCACCAACTGCCCATCCCGGTAGAAGAGGTGCAGGAGGTGGGTTTGGGGCTGCAGGGTGCTGGGGGTGCTGAGGCAGCTGAGATTGAGGGGAGACCCCTCAATGGGATCGGGGCGACCCTCCAGCACTGGCACAATGAAGAGCTGTGGGAAGGAGAGAGGAGGGGGATTTGTGACCCTGAGTCCCTGTGGAGCGGCTGTGGGGAGGTCAGGGTGGCGGCTGTGGGGTGCTCACCATGCACTGTCACTGCACGGGCATCGACTGCACCCACGGCGACAGCTCAGAGTCAACCCGCCCACTGCACTGGTAGTGGCCGCTGTGGTGCAGCTGCAGTGGGGACAGGGACAGCTTGGTCCCATAGAGAAATCTCATCTTTGTCCCCATGGTAGAATCGCACCGAAGTGACCGGCATGTCTCATGTGTACTGGCAGCACAGTGTCACCGTGTCCCCCTCCAGCAGCGGCCGCGCTGGCACCTGCAGCACCAATGGGCCTGTGGGAACGAGGGTCCTGTCACACTGAGAAGGTAACATTTTCATGGGGACGACCCAGAGCACCAGGGGTCCCCATTTCCACAAACATGGTTCCCTCACACTGGGATGATCTGGGATATCCCCGTGTGCAGGGGACAGGCTCTGGTCACACCAGGGGGTGACCCATGGAGCAGACCCCACACAGAGCCCTCCGAGTCCAGCAGGTGCCAGGCTCAGGACACCAAAACCCCCCTCACCATCTGAGACTCTCACGGGGGGGCTGCGCCCACTGCCAGGTTTGGCATACCTGTAGGTGCCACTCTTGGTGACAAGGACATGGTCTGGTCTCTCCTGCCCCAATCGCTGCCCATCCTTGTACCAGGTGGTGTCACCGGCGGTCCCCGAGCCCTAGCAGGTCAGTGTCACCCTGTCCCACAGCACTGCCGGCCTCCAGGAGGGTTCCACCAGGAGCTGGGTGGTCTGGGCACCTGTGGGTGACCGGGGACACCAGCCTGCCAGGGCCAGTGTGGGGCTGGGGACAGAGGGGTGGGGACATGGCATCTCCTGAGGACTCACCAGTGAGGCCGAGGGTCTGGGCTGGAAGGGAGAATGAACAGGGCTGGTGGTTGGGCAATGGCAAAGGGGCACAGGGTGTGGGGCGGTCCTTGAACTGTCCCCGGAGAGACGCTGGAGTGGCACAGATGTCTTGGGGATGGAGGCACTGTGGCCACCCGATGCTCAGGCAGGACATGAGGACATTCTGGACACCCCAGGCATGGGAACTCCGTGCTGGCACAGGTCACCCTCACCAGTCCCATAGCTTCTATCTGCATGGTGCTTGTCCCCTTGTCCCTGTATCTCCATCCCTGTCACCCTGACCATGTCCCCTCAGCCACCCCACAACCCAGGCCACCTCATGCACTGACTGCTGGCCTTGGGGAAGGGCCCCACAGCCCCCCTGTGCCCCCTCCCCACCGGTCTCTCCCTCACCAGGGCCCATCCCCGGGGTGTCAGACCCGTGCCTGGGGCACTCACCCCACAGGAGCAGTGTCACCTTCCAGGCCATCCCCGTGTCCCCAGCCATGTGGACTGGCTGTCCACTTGCTGTACGGGGTGATTGTCCCCTGGGTGTGAGCTCTTCAGACAGAGCGGAAGGAAGCAGGGTCAGGCCTCGCCTCACATCGTGGTGGATTTTGTTGGGGGTAGGGTGGCCACAAGCTGGGGACAGGCTGTGGGCAGGGTGGGGACAGGCTGGGGACAAGGCTGGGTGGCACACAATGGGACATGGGGTTCTCAGGACTGGGGGACTCTGGGGGTTTGGGGAGCCAGGGATGGGTGTCCACGGCAATGGGGGGTCCTAGTGGTTGGGTCCATGGGGAATGAGGGTCCTGAGGAGGGGGAGTCACTTGGGATGGGGGTGCCATGGGACTGGGGGTTCCAGAGGTGGGGGATTCAGGGATGGGAGTCCCAGGGGAATGTGGGCTGCAGGGATTTGGGGTCATGGGATGCATGTGCCAGGGATGGGCTGTGGGAACAGTGGGGTGTTCTGGGTGAATCAAGGTCCTGGGGGAAGGAGGATTTCAGGGGATGGAAGGAATGGGAGAGGGTTCCTTGGAAATAGGGTCCTGGGCCATGTGAATACTGGGATGGCGGTCAGAGGGAGAGGGGGCATAAAGAATGGGGATTCCATGCTTGGGGCCCCAGGGGAATGGGGGTCCAAGGGGTGGGCATAGGCTGAGTGAGCCCATGGGTCACATCTCCTCTGTGTGCCAGGACTCGGGTGCCACCACCAGATACAAGGATGGGCAGCACTGGAGGCAGGAAGGACCCAATCACTTCACTCTCACTGAGAGTAGTGCCCACACGTGTGACAGACCTGCCACTGGGCACAGCCCCCCGTGAGAGTCTTAAATGTTGAGGGGGGTTTGGGTGTCCCCATCCTGGCACCTGCCAGATCCCAAGGGCTCTGGGTGGGCTCCGCTCCATGGGTCACCCCCTGGTGTGACCAGAGCCCTTTCCCTGCACCCAGGGACATCCCAGAGCATCCCAGTGCAGGGGGACCCTGTTTGTGGAACCTGGGACCCCTGGTGCACTGTGTGACCCAGTGTGGGGGTGCCAGTGGTGTCAGGACACCCCAGGCCATAGCACAGCAATGTTTCCATGGACATGTGAGGGCTTGGGGGGCCTGGAGCAATGGCAGCAGCACCTGCTGAGAGGGGACATGACCAGGAATGGGACTGGGTAAGGTATTGTGCCCTGATTCCCTCAGCCCTAAGGTCCGGCCCTGTGGACCTCTGTGGGGAATCTGGGCTAGGACAAAGATAAAAGACAGAAGGTGCTCTTATTGCTCGTAGGAAACGGTCCCACAGGTTTAATGTAGAACTCACATGACAAAATCCAGGAGGAAAAAGCCCAGGAGGAGGGGTGATACATGGCGTATCAAGTGATGGAGAGGTGCAAAGATACATGGGAAGGTATAATCAAAGAACACCCAGTGCAAAACAAACTCTTTTGTGCAACACAACAGTACTGGAGATACGGAACAGGGTCCAAGAATGGCACCAGGTATGGGAATATGGGAACGGGACAGGGAATATGGAAACAGTGACTGAAGAGAGAATATGAGATGCTCAGAATGTTGCAGAGAAACTCATTCAGGGCTGCGAGCTCTGCAGCTGGGCCTCCCCTGGGCTGCTGCAGCCCAGGGTCCAAAGGCTGGAGCTGCAGCCCTGCTCCTGTGTCAAGAGCAGGAGGCTCCTGCAGGCTCATGTCCCCTCCATGTCCCCAGCATGATGGAGGGCTCTGAGGCACAGCAGGTGCTGGCAGGAGGGGCTGCTCTGGCCAGCGGGGGCCTCTGAGAAATGCCCAAAGCCTTGTGCTCTGTGCAGCTGCCAAGGACAGCAGCAGGGATGGAGGGTTTGTGTGCCACAGGCAGCCCGAGCTGTGGAGCCCTGAGGGCCCCGTGTGAGAGGTGGCCCTTGGGGATGGCACTGGGAATGGGACTGGGAATACAGGACAGGGACCAGATATGGGGAACAGGAAAGGGGCCAGGGAATATGGGAAAAAGACTGGGAATGGGGCCGGGAATATGGGAGAGGGAGCTGCAATGGGACCTGGAATTAGGAATATGGAAGTGGGACAAGGAATATGGAAACAGCAATCAGACAGAGAATATGGGATGGGGAATAGGAAGATGGGAACGGGATGGAAAACTGGAATATGGCAATGGGACTGGGAATATGGGAATAGAACAGAGAATATAGCAATGGAAGTGCAGGCCTGGCAACAGGACCAGGAATATGAGAATGGGAACAGAACAGGGAATATGGGACTGGGAATATGGGACTGGGAATATGGGAATGGCAACCAGACAGAGAATACAGAACAGGGACAGGGAATGAGTACAGGAATGGGGTCTGGATTGGGATGGGAGCAGGATGGGACCGGGAGTAGGGTGACACAGGAATGGGCGTGGGACAAGGGGGTGACAGCAGGAAGAGAGGGGGATCCTGGACAGGGGACACTGGGAACCGGGATGGGGGGGAGATGGGGACAGTTCCAGGGCAGGGAGTCTTTGAGCAGCTGCCTCAGAACCTCCACCGAGCTCTCTCTCAGAGCTGCTTGGCCTGGTGTGCCCACAGCCCTGAGCAACCTCCAAGTCCCTGCCAGGAACCCTCAACTCCCTCACACCCAGCATCCCCCACATCCCCTGGAAGATCCCCTCATGTTCCCCATCCTTATCTTAGTTCAACATCTTTATTTTTACCTCAGTTTGGGGAGTTTTGAAAGGACAAAGAGAAATGAAAAGGAAATCCAGGCCACAGGGAGCCAGGAAGATGTGGAGCCCTCACCCAGCTGTCTCCCAAACACAGATCACTGGCACCACGGATCACCAGGGCTCTGCCCACCGGGAGTCACTGGGGATCATCCAGCACGGATCCTCCCATGGGGGATGGAGCTGGAGCAGCATATGAAGCTCTTCCTGCACTTGGGCCACTTGCAGGGCTGTTGTTAGTGCTGGCTCTGTTGCTGTTGGGTCAAGTTAGAGCTGTCTGAGAAGCTCTTCCCACACTGTGGAAACTCGTAGGGCCTCTCCCTGGTGTGGTTCCTCAGGTGTTTGATCAGGTGGGAGCTCGTCCCAAAGCTCTTCCCACAGTCCCCACACTCGTAGGGCCGTTCCCCCGTGTGGCTCCTCTGGTGGACAATCAGCTGGCAGCTCCGGCTGAAGCTCCTTCCACACCCCCCACACCCGTAGGGCCGTTCCCCAGCGTGGATTCCCCAGTGGCTGATCAGGGAGGATCTCTGGCTGAAGCTCTTCTCACACACCCCACACTCGTAGGGCCTCTCCCCGGTGTAGATGCGGTGGTGGGTGACGAGGGTGGAGTTGTGTGTGAATCCCACCCCACAGTTGGGGCAGAGGAAGGGCCTCTCTTCTCTGTGAATCCGCTGGTGCAGGAGGAGATTGGAGCTGGTCTGAAACCTCTTCCTGCACTGCTCACACTTGTAGGGCCTCTCCCCGGTGTGGCTCCTTTGGTGTTTGATCAGGTGGGAGCTTATCCTGAAGCACTTCCCACACTCCCCACACTCGTAGGGCCATTCCCCAGCGTGGATTCTCCAGTGGCGGATCAGGTCAGAGCTCTGGCTGAAGCTCTTCTCACATTTTGGGGACTTGTAGGGTTTCTCAGCATTGTGAAGCTGCTCAGGGATCTCCAGCTCTGAGCTCCGGCCACCTCTCCGGATCCCTCTCCCATCCAGGGTGGGTCTTTCCTCCTCGGATTGCTGTGATCTGCATTTGCAGCCCCTCCTCATGTGGGATCTCTGGGGCTTTTCCTCCCCATTGGATTCCTGTGCCGTGGAGCTGATAGAATCGGTCTCTTCCATGGATTTCTCCCCCCTGGTCTCCGACCTCAGCTCAGTGTCTGGGAGAGGAAGGACAAGGAGAGGATGGGATTTGCCTCTGTCCCACAGGGAAGGAGTTCCCCCCCAGTGGATCCCCAGCAGGACAGCGATGACAGCCCCTGCAGCCAGGGGACATGCTGGGCTGGGACATGGAGCAGGAGAGAGGGGGAAAGGGGCACTGACTTCCTCCTCACCTGCCTGGGGCTCCCGGGCCATCTTCCTTGCAGCCTCCTCCTCCTCCATCGGGTCAAGGTTTGGGAATGGGAAATCCTGGTTTGGAAGGGAAAACAAGCGCTGAGCACGTTGAGTTTGACGATCCCTCTGCACAAGTGCAGCTGCAGAAGTCAGCGCCCCTTTCAGCCTCTGGGGGCCCGGACCTCGCTCATCTCCAGGCTCCAACACCCCTCCAGGCTGCCGGGGGTCCCCTGGCTCCAGGATCGCCCCTCTGTGCTCTCCCCGCTCCGGGGCTCCCGTGTTCCCCCCCGGGGATCTCCTAACCCGATATCTCCCCTCTGTCCCCTTGATCGCCATGTGGGATCCCCCAAGATCCCTCCAGGGGCATATCAGGCTCGGCTTTGAGGTCCTGCAAGATCTAAGCATCCTCTGCCGCGCAAAAAAAAAAACCCTCCTGAAGACCTTCCCCAGATGGATTTGGGGCGAGCTCTCCCTCCCCGCTCACCTGCAGGTTCCGAATGGGGAGAACTTCGTCGCGCTGCTCCTTTTCCACCTCCTCCTGCTCTGATCGCCTGTTCCTGCTCCTCTTCTTCCTGCCGCTCCTGCCTTTCCTTTTCCTTGTCCTCTCCCCCTCCTCTTCCTCCCGCTCCTCCTCCGCTCCCAGCCCGGCCCGGGCGGTGCCCACACCCAAAAGCAGCCGCGCTCGGCCCTGGGCGGGTTCCAAACCGGCGCGGCCCCAGGAGCGATCCCGAGAGCACTGAGAAGGAACTGGGAGCGCTTTCCCTCCCAGTATCGCTCTTACTGGGAGCACTGGGAGGGAACTGGGAGGACACAGCGCCCCGCCGCGGCTGCTGGCGGCGAGGGGCGGGGCTAAATCAAAATGGGAATGGTTATGCAAATACAGGAGCGATTACGCGCTGTGATCGGTGGACGGGAGCAGCGCGGGGAACTGGGGGGCAGAGCGGTGGCGGCGGCGTCCAATGAGAGGGGTCCGGGACCGGGGACTGGGACTGGGACCGGGACCAGGAATTGTACCGGAGATACAGAACAGGGACCGAGAAGGGGACCAGGGACGGGAATATGGGAACGGAACAGGGAATATGGGAACAGCAACCGGAGAGAGAATATGAGATGAGGATTAGGAAGGTGGGATCGGAAACGAGAATACGGGAACAGGACTGGGAGCTGCTAAATCGGAATGAGACAGGGAATGTAGAAATGAAAATGCGGCACCGGCAACGGCACTGGGAATATGAGAATGGGAACAAGGCAGGGACTATGGGACTGGGGATATGGAAACAGCAGCCAGAGAGAGAATATGGGGCAGGAACAGGGAATGAGACTGGGAATGGGATCCAGACTGGGATGGGAGTGGGATGGGAGCAGGATGGGACCGGGAGTAGGGTGACACAGGAATGGGTGTGGGACAAGGGGGTGACAGCAGGAAGAGAGGGGGATCCTGGACAGGGGACACTGGGAACCGGGATGGGGGGGAAATGGGGACAGTTCCAGGGCAGGGGATCCTTGAGCAGCTGCCTCAGAACCTCCACCAGGGTCTCTCGGGCAGCTGAAGTAGCTTGGCCTGATGTGCCACAGCCCTGAGCAACCCCCAAGTCCCTGCCAGAAACCCTCAACTCCCTCACACCCAGCATCTCCCACATCCCCTGGAAAATCCACCCATGTCCCCATGCATGTCTTAGTTCAGTGTCTTTATTTTTACCCTGATTTTGGGTGTTTTGAAAGGACAAAGAGAAATGAAAATGAAATACAGGCCACATGGAGCCAGGAGGATGTGGAGCCCTCACCCAGCTGTCTCCCAAACACAGATCACTGGCACCACGGATCACCAGGGCTCTGCCCACCGGGAGTCACTGGGAATCACCCAGCACAGATCCTCCCATGGGGGATGGAGCTGGAGCAGCGCACGAAGCTCTTCCTGCACTTGGGGCACCTGCAGGACTTCCTTTAGTGGTCCCTTTGTTGGTGTTGGGTCAAGTGAGAGCTGTGAGAGAAGCTCCCCATGTCCCCCACCTCTGCCTGGAGACCCTCATTACTGCCCGGGTCCCCCCATTCCTGTGGCAGGTTCCCCATCCATTCCCAGGTCCCTCACTTGGTCCCCCAGCCCTACGTGGGCACCCTCATCTTTCCAGTAAACATTTTCTATGTCCCCCCATCACTGCTTGAGTCCTCCTATCCCTCACTGGGTCACTTCACCCATCCCTGAGTCAACTCCACCCCTCTCTGATCTCCCCCCATGGTCCCCAGGTCCCACCATCCCCTCCCAGGGTCCCCACACCCTCTCGGGCATCCCCCCCGTTCCTCTCCAGGTGTCCTCTCCCTGAACCCCCCATCCTTCATTTGGGTTCCTTGCCCCGCCAGCTCTGTGCCCCCCCTTCCTCACTGGGGTCCCCCTGCTCCTCTCCGACATCCCCTCGGTCCCTCACTGTCCCCTGGTTCCCCCTCCCCCTGCAGGGGTCCTGCTCTCGGGGGTGTCTGTGTGGGTCAGCCCCCCGGGGGACAGGTGGCACTGGGGGACCACCTGGTGCTGAGCTGTGCAGCGGCCACGGGGACAGGTCCCCTGTCCTTTACCTGGCACCGGGGGGACTCAGGGGCACTGCTGGGCACCAGCCCCCACCTGGAGCTGCAACACGTTGGGAACAATGACAGCGGCCACTATCACTGCCGGGTCAGCGATGGGGGCAGCGTGGCTGAGAGTGTCCCCCTGAATGTCATCGTCCTGGGTGAGCAGGAGCCCAGAATTGGGGGTGACCCCACCCACAGCATCCCCCAGGACACCGTCATCCCCCAATTTCTCTCCCTTTTGCTGGGTGCCAGCCCCTCCCCCCATCCTCAGGAGACAGGGGTCCCAGGGAGCTGTAGGAAGCCCCTCAGACTTCTGGGAGCGATAGAGCAAGACCCACAGCATCAGAATTGTGACCACGTCTGAGGGTCCTGTAGGGATGTTCACGGTTCTTTCAGGGGTCCTGAGGGCATTTTGGGGGAGTCTCCCTCCCTGCTGGGCTTTATGTTCTTGAGGCTGAGTTGTTTGAGGGTACTGGGGAGGTTCATGAATTCTGGGGGGCTTCAGGGATGCTTGAGGTTCCTGAGGGGAAATGAGGGTCCCGTGGGTGTTCAGGGATCCTTAGAAAGGTTAGAGGCCTGTGGACTCCACGGTCACTGCTCCCCTCTTTCCTCTGCAACCACAAGGAAGCTCTAGAAAAGGTGAGTGGTGGTCTCCAGCTGTGGCCCCTCTTTTACTCCCACCCCAAATCTCTCCATCCCCTCCCACACATCCCCTTTATCCCCACAGCGCTCCCCCCCAGAGCCCCCAGCCCCCCCAGAGGAGGGGGATGTGCCCTGTTCCCAGGGCAGGGATGGGGCAGAGCCCTGTCTATTCCCTGTGCCCTGGGTAGGTGAGGAGTTTCACAGTGCTGTGGTTGTTGGCACCCAGAGGGTTCTCCTGTGTTGTGGATGCTGGGAGAAGTGTCTGGGGTTTGTTCCTTGTCGGGAGCTTTCCCTGGAAATTGTTCTTTTTGTGACCCTTTGGATTCTGAATCTTGTTTCTGTTGGTTTTTGTTCTCTCATTGCTGTGTCAGGAAATTGCTCCTCTCTCAGGCCTTTGGAATTTTTGCCTTCTGTGCCTCCACTGAGAGTGGGAGTGGCAGCTGCCCCTGGTTTTAGTTTGCTGAAGTCAAGATTTTTCCTCTTGTTTTCTTTCTCTCCAGGAGTTTCCTCCAATTTGTTGCTAAGACAGAATAAGGACCATCCCTAAGAGAGACTAAAGAAGTGGCCAAGGATAGGGGAAGGGCTTCAGCTGGTTGGAGCTTCTCAGCCCATGGGTTTTTTCTCTTGGGAAGGGCAGAGACAGGGCAAGATTTTGGCTTGGGTGTGAGGGGCTGGGCTCAGTTCCCAGCTCTCTCCCCATCTGAGGATCAGAAGGAACAGTCAAACTACTTCCCACAGGGAGAATTCACTGCCACTGCCAAAACCCAGCCCTGTACTGCTTCTTCTTTACTGTGGGTGAGCCTTTGCTCAGAAGAGCAGCTGTCAAACTCTGACCTTATTAACATCCGCTTTGACTGGAAGAACCCTCACCAACTCCTCGGGCACCTCAGGGGAAACCCCAGAACCTCGAGCCTGTCCTCCTCTGAGGGTGCCTCTCCTGGCTGCATTTGGGAGCCAGGCTGCTGCTGTCCAGCCCCGAAGTTCTTCTGCCTTTGCTCTGGTTGGTTTTGCTACAGTGGAAGCCAGCACCGTGTGCCTGCTGGGACAACCCACGGCTCTTGCTGCAGCTGCAGAATTTCTGTTACATTTTGTTTTGTCACTCTGGAGTCTGCTCACCTCTGCCATTCCTGCTGCTGCTTTCAAGGTTCCAGCTACAGCACATTTCACTATCCAGAGGGTAACCAGGACAAATTCCCCACCGTGAGTTTGTAAAGGAAGCCGCTTTTCCACCCCTTGCGCCAGCTTCACTCGCCATTACCATGGAGAGAGAGACAGACAGACAGCCGAGCTGGTGCCACAGCGCCCCCTGCAGCCTCGGCGGAATCATTGCACCTGCTTTGCCCGGCTGGGAGCCACCAGCGCCCCTGCTGGCTGTGTCCGGAACTGCACCGAATGGGAAGCACCTGCAGCCATTCTCGTGGTCCTGGTTCTGTTTGTCACTGTCATTGTTGTTGTTTGTTTGCCTTGTTATCCACATATATATATGTTATTAACAACTCAGACCCCAAGTGGGAAGGAGTTCTAAAAGTTTTATTGAGAACAATAAAAAAAAAATTCACAAAGTAAAAGGCTCGTCCACAAAACGGTAGCTTCACCCTTTAGACCCCTGGTGCTGCATCAGCTTGATGCATATTCATTTTGGTTTTACACAGTCTCGGGCCCTGTCACCCTCCTTAGCGCCAATTCAGTTTTGTCACTGTGGTTCTCAGGGCCATGACTGGATGAAGCTCTGCTCCTTTTAAGGTCCTGTCCCAAAGGCTTGGCCAGCAACAATCCATCCAGTGTAAATCCACAAAACCCACACCGCAACACACAAAAACACCTCCTCAAAAACCAAGCTTGCAACCAGACCACCACAAGAACATCAACCACTCCACAGCACACATCACTATCCCAACACTAACACCATCACAATATTTATTCAACAATATGATCAATAATGTAATATCAATTCGTACAATACCCTGGGAAAGTTAACGTTCCTTAACTTGTTTCTCACAACATATACTAGTACAGAACTGTTATTCCTCTTCCCATATCTTTGGGTGTTGAGAGGAATCAATCTGATTTTCATTTATGTCTCAACGTACACTATACATGAGGCAAAAAAATACTCTGGGGGCTGTACATGTACTGGGAGCCCTGAGGAACCCAGCGAGGCTTCATGTAACAGCAGACCAGAGGAGAGAAAGCTTCTTTGAGTGGGCTGTGAGTGACACACACACATACACACCCCACTGGCTGGTAGGACAGATGCCTGGATGCCCAGAAAAAATACCTGGGAAAAATGCCCAGGGAAAAATGCCCAGAAAATTGGGCTGTGGGAGGAGCCTTAGCAAATAAAAGCAGTTAACTGACATAACAGGAGCCTCTTTGATTTGGATTTCTTGGAGGGATCAGGGGCTCATTCAGAGGGTCAATTTGTCCTTCGTCCCCTGCCCTCACCTTTGCCTCCCTGTGGTCCTTCTTCCCTGTCCAAACCAGTTCTTCTTCATTGCTTTCAAGAGGAAGCTCATTCTTGCGATGATCTGGTGCTCCACTGCTTCCCCAAACTGGTGCCCCACCACTTCCCCAATGGGATGGGTGCTGCCTGTACCCAGTTGTGGCTGCTGCGACCAGGGTCTCTCCCATTGCCTGCCACGCCAAATACAACCGGGTGCTTTGCCACTTCCTCAAAAGAGCAGAGGCTTCCTGCACGCACCTGCTGCCTCTGCCATATTGCCCACGTTGCCCACAGCAATGAGCCTGCTGCACCAGCCCACTGCAGTCCAGCTCACGGCAGCCAGCCTGCAGTCATTACTCATCAAAGCCAGAGACACACAACTCCTGCCACTTGGAAATCCCACCCAGCCACTCACAAAAGCCACAAGGGCTCACCGCATGCACACTCCATCTGCCAAGTGATGGCAACAGAGCACACGGGGTTCTTGGAGTAACACTGTCCCTGTCTTTTGTTCCTCTCTCTGTCTCTCCTTTTCGCTCTCTACTCTCTCTTCCAATCCCCCTTCAGAAAGGACACTTAGCCTCCTTTATCAATAAACAGTCCACAGATATAATATTGCCACATTTGTGCTCCATTTTAATCCAAAAAATCAATCAGAAAGAATCCTCCCTGACTGCCCCTTTTACAGTGGGATGGGACAGGAGGAGTGGGAGGGGGCATGGGGAAAGGGGAATCCCTGGGTGTGCTGTTAGCACTGTGGAGAGAGAATGGGGATGTTACTGAGGGGCAGGGCAGCCCAGGGATGTGGTTCCAGGGGAATTGGTGTGCCATGGGAATAGGGTGCATTCCTGAGCATGCTCCTTCTCCCCTTTTCTTTCTCCACTATCACTTGCGGTCTTTAAGTTATGAAGGAAAAAAAAAATACTCTGGGCAAAGACATTAACCTTTTTCTCTCCTCCATGAAAGACAGAGTGGTTTGAAATGTAGAAGGACAGCACTGAGATAAAGCCAGTGAAAGAACTAAGTAAGACTATTGGAAAAAGGAATAGAAGAAGTAAACATTTCTGACCAGACTTCTCTGGATGTAAATTATGGAGAAATTTCTTGTAATATCATAATTCTGTTTAGAAGAATGCAAGCTCTAGCCAAAAAGTTGTGAGTACTGATATAAATGAGAATTAATTCAGAATTTTGAATAGAATATGTCCCTAGCTCCTGGGAAAACATAAGGAGGTCTCAGCCTTTGAGGCAAAAATGCTTCTAGAGAAGAAGTGATTTTGACGCCCCAGCTCCTGAGCATAAAAGGAAGTCTCTATTTCTTTTGGGATAGAGACAATTTTAAAGATAGAAAAAGAGAATCTTTGCTTTGTACTAGAAAAGCGTTCTTAAAACAGTACCCCAAACATGCAAAAGCCCATAAGTAGCTTAAGAAACTGTCAAGTAGGGGAAACTGAACTGAATCTGCAAAATTCCAGGCGGTTGCAGGTTTGTGACATTAAGAGCCACCAAACCTTTTCTTGTAGTGTGTATCTCCATAAACTCCAGAGAAGCTCCTCTCCCAAAGTGATACAAAATTGTGTTTAAATGGTTGCAACTAACTGAAAATCATAGATTTCTCTCAGTGTTTTATAAGAAAGTAAACAGTTTGTAGTAAAGACAAAAGTGTTTGAAGGTCTCATTTTCCTTTTTTTTTTTTTCTTTTCTTAGTGTATATTAACAAAATCTATCAGTTTTTACTTTTAAGTTAAGCCTCTTTCGCCTTTTTCTCCCAAAATCCTATCTCCCAGTTGGTAAACAAAATTCAGCAAACAAAACCACCACATAAATAGTGCATTAACCAAGAAAACAAACCAAAACCATTACACAAGTGATAGTCAACGTCCATTAATTTGTTTCTCACAACATATACTAGTACAGAACTGTTATTCCTCTTCCCATATCTTTGCCTGAAAGCCCCTTAATTTCAAAATTATAATAATTCAGAGAGAATGGGGGGGGGGGAGGGGGTGTCACATTTTCCATTCCAAGGGAGGTTCCCAACTTCCTTGACACCTGTCTTTCAAACCAAGACATACTGGCAGCCCAAAACTGAAGAATTCCATTCCTAAAGCCTGACAGAGCTAAACAAAGAAACGCCATTTGTGTCAGTTTCATCAAAAAGCTGTATTTTTGGCCCAGGAGCAGGGAACAACTTCCTGCACGCACCTGCTGCCTCTGCCATATTGCCCACGCTGCCCACAGCAATGAGCCTGCTGCACCAGCCCACTGCAGTCCAGCCCACGGCAGCCAGCCTGCAGCCGTCACTCATCAAAGCCAGAGACGCACAGCTCCTGCCACTTGGAAATCCCACCCAGCCGCTCACAAAAGCCACAAGGGCTCACCACACACACACTCCATCTGCCAAGTGATGGCAACAAAGCACACAGGGTTCTTGGAGTAACACTGTCCCTGTCTTCTGTTCCTCTCTCTGTCTCTCCTTTTCCCTCTCTACTCTCTCTTCCAATCTCCCTTCAGAAAGGACACTTAGCCTCCTTTATCAATAAACAGTCCACAGATATAATATTGCCACATTTGTGCTCCATTTTAATCCAAAAAATCAATCAGAAAGAATCCTTCCTGACTGCCCTTTTACAGTGGGATGGGACAGGAGAAGTGGGAGGAGGAATGGAGAAAGGGGAATCCCTGGGTGTGCTGTTAGCACTGTGGGGAGAGAATGGGGAAGTTACTGAGGGTACTTGGAGTACTCAGATGGGAGTTGAGGAACCCCTGCAGGTACTGGGAAAGGGGATGGGGGAGCCTCTGTGGGTACTGGGAGAGGAAATGGGGAGCACTGGGTGCCCTGTGTAGCCTCCCCCTGACTCATGACCACTACACTTGGAAGGATGGGCAACCACAGGAGCCATGGAGGGAGCACACCCCAGTGTCATCTTTCAGTGGTTCCCGGTCCCCAGAGTGTCACAGCTGTTGTTGTAGATTGTCGTAGAGGTCACTGGGTTCCCATGATTGCCCATGTGGCCCCTGCAGCTTAATGTAGGTCGCCTGAGGATCCTCCCCGGGGGATGCCAGAGGCTCTGGGAAGGCCCTGTGGGAATAAGGGGGTGTGTGGAAGAGGGGATGTGAGGTTCTGGGGGTTTGGGTAAAAGGTGTATCATGGCTGGAGCTTGAACTCACCTTTCCTGGTGCTTCCTGGCATCTGCAAAGGAAAACTGGAGGGGTGACTTTGGAGTCCCAGGGGCCACCATCCACCCACGGAAATCTTGAACCACCACCAGATTCTCAATTCCCCCCAGGCCCCCCCCAGTATCCCTGATGCCCCCCAGAAACCCTGAACCATCCCACTTCTTCCAACACCCTGAGCCCCCAGAACCCAGAGCCTGGCAGGGAGGGGGACCTTCTGAATTCCCCAAAAAAACCCTGATAGGACCTCAAACATCTGTGCACAACCATGCAACACCTCCCCAGATACCCCAGAGCCCAGAGGAAAGGTTCTAAGCACTCAGCACTGCCCAAGTCAGGGGCTGTGCTTGCCCTGCCATGGCCACTATATTCTGGGGCCTTCCCATCACTCTCCAGGACCCCCATCCCCCATTGTTACCTACCCATGTGGTGCCACCAGCAAAAGGCCACAATGATACCAATCAGCAGGACCAGGAACAACAGGGACCCAAGGACCCCTGCAGCCACTGCAGGAAATAGAGGGAGACACACTGGGGTAACCAGAGTTACCCCAGAGGTTCTGCAGTCCAAGTGACCTCGTGAGTTCTCCTCCTTTGCCCTGTTCCATTTGTGTCACTGCCATGGACAGAGCAGGGTTGAACCCAGAGGTCTCAGGCCCACATAGGAACCCTGTGTGAGCCCACCTGTGCATCCATGTCCCCACAATGCCACCTCCAGGGCCAGTTTGGGGCTGAGTGCCCAGAACATGCGGTGGCTGTCCAGCTGGTTGGTGGCCACGCACTGGTAGGTGCCTGAATGTCCCACATCGACGTCTCAAGCTCCAGGACAGGACCCCGGGCCACCTCCTGACCATTGTGCAGCCAGATGAAGGTGACAGGGGCTGAACCCACCTGCACAGAGCAGTGCAGGGTCACAGGGGTCACCTAGTGCACCTGGTGTGACAGGGGACCGGGGGTGATGGTGGCATTGGCCACGGGCACTGTGGGGACAGAGACAGGGCTGAGGCTGGGAGGAGGGGCTGGCAGCCAGTGTGGGGGCAGGAGAATGGGGGGAGGGAGTGTCAGATGGGGGACATGAGGGAGTCTGCGCCTGGTGGCACCTGGAGACAGAAGGAGTCTTTCACCCAGGACTGTGACTTATGGTTGTGTTTTCCAGTCACCCATTGGGGATGCTGTGGGTGAGGGCAGCCAGAGCGTCTGGTCACTCAGGGTTGTGACCTGCAGTGACCAGGCTGTGACCTGGTGTGGGATGGGGGATGCTGGGCTTGGGGTCATCCCCACCCTGAAGGTCCCATTCACATGACATGCGGTGAGGGGGTCTGGGCCAACTGTCCCTGTTGCTGGCCCCGCACTGGTAGTGGCCGCTGTCCTTGTCCCCAGTGTGGTGCAGCTCCAGGCAGAGTCGGTGCCCAGTGGTGCATCTGAGCCCTCCCAGTGCCAGGTGAAGGACAGAGGACCTGTCTCTTTGGCCACCATTCAGCTCAGCACCAGGGAGTCCCCCAGTGTCACCTGTCCCCTGCACGGCTGCGCCCACAGGGACACCCCCGAGAGCAGAACCCCTGCAGGGGCACATGGGATGGGGGATCTGTGAGGGCTGGGAAATAATGCGAGCAGCAGGAGGGGAGTGCGAGGAGGCTGAAGGGGACCCCATTGAGGGAGAAGTGAACCCAGGGAGGGATGTGAGGTGGCTCAGAGAGGGGTAGGAGGAGCCCAGGGTGGGACTGAAGGGAAGCAGGAAGGGGTAAAAGCAAGCCAGGTAGGGAAGGGAGAGCAGAAGATGGAGCTGGAAACTTGGAAGGGGTATAGGATGCCAGGTAGGGATGTGGGGACCTGGAGAGGGGCCCGGACAAAGATGAGGGACCCAAGAGGGACATGGGAAGGTGTGGGTGACCCAGGGAAGGATGAAATGAGGGATGAGGAACCCAGGCACTGGTGGGGGAAAGCTGGGAAGATGTTTGGGTTTCCCATCCCCATTCCCACATTCACCATGTACTGTCACTGTCACTGGTGATGACATCTCCCACCACAGTGATGGCCCAAAGCTCACGCAGCCCCTGCAGCAGTAGCTGCCACTGTGGTGCAGCTGCAGGGGGGACAGGGACAGCTCGGTCCCATTGATGGGCCCCCCCAGATCCTTCTCCTCGTGGTAAAATCGTACTCCAGTGACCGTGCCATCTTCCCAGCTCCGGCAGCGCAGTGTCACCGTGTCCCCCTCCACCAGCAGCAGTGCCGGGAGCTGCATCACAAGACACTCTGTGGGACAGGAAGGACCTGTCACACCTGGAGTGTCTCAAGGATCCCAAAGGCCTTGGGATGCACCAGGGGTCCCCCATTGCAACAAGGGGTCTCATTGCACTGGGATGTTCTGGGATGTCCCTGTGTGCAGGGGACATCCAGCTGGTCGAGGGGTCCATCGCTTGGGACCCAGAGAGCCACAACCACACCCAGAAGATGTCTCACTAGAAACAGCTTCTTGGGGGGTGACGGCGCTCCTCAGCTGGCAGAGGGGCTTCCCAGCAGGAGGGCAGAGCAGTGATATCAGCTCAGTGATTTCAGCTCAGTGCTCTCAGCTCCTGCCCTTGTGAGTTTGCCCCTCTTTTAGCCAGCCATGATGAGAGAGAGAGAGAGGTCTCGTGTGGAATTTCCGCAGGTGGTACTTTATTGCAAAGGTACCAGCGAAAGGGGTCCAGGTACGAGGTACCTCTGCCAACCAGAGGAAACCCAGGGGATTTTATGGGATACTAGGGAGGGAGGAAAATAGTACAAAACACATCACTTGTAACAGATCTACATAAGATCCCGAGGGGGCTTGTGGGTCTCCGGACAGGTTGCCATGACTAGAAGGTTTGTCTTTTGCCTTAGGGGCTCTGGGTGAAGTTGCAAAATTCTTTCTTAACTCCTCAGCTTGGCCCTCTCCAGGGCAAAACAGCTGGGGCTTCACCCACCCCAACACCGCCTGGGTCGCCAAAATGTTAGCGAGGAAAACACATAATCAAGGGGAACTGATTACATGGGTGCTTTATTGATGAGAACTCTGGGAGCTGGGGTAAAACCCCAAATCCAACTCCGATGAGGATCCAAGAAGGCCCCAATATTATACCCCTCCGTTACATAACTCTATGTTAATCATTAAACCTCCATTGTTCTATTGTATACATCCAAGCATGAATTTTTGTAAATATCTTCTTTACGATTCTACTTTGAAATAATAATTATGTTCAGCTACTAACAATCATTACAATTCGATCATCTATCTTATGATGATTAGGTACAGTTTCACCCGACCTACTTCATTTCTACGTACAAGCCGTCCCAATCTTCTCCTTCTCCCCCCAGCCCGATTACCCAGGCAGAGTTATACTTGATTTGGTTGGAACAATGGAAGCAACACCTGGTTGCAGTGAAGCTCAGACTCTATTCCCAGCTTTTGTGGTAACAGAAATTATTAACCCTATCCTAACACTGGTGTCCCAGAGGGAATTGCGCATGGTTTTGGGGACAGTGGTGCAGATGGAGCCCAGGTCGCTGAGGGCCAGGTTGAGGAGCAGGAAGAAGAACATGGGGCTGTGCAGGTGGTGGCCGCAGGTGAAGGCGCTGATGACAAGGCCGTTGCCCAGGAGGGCAGCCAGGGAGATGCCCAGGAAGAGGCAGAAGTGCAGGAGCTGCAGCTGCTGTGTGTCTGCCAATGCCAGCAGGAGGAAGTGGCTGATGGAGCTGCTGTTGGACATTTGCTGGCTCTGGAAATGGGGAGCTGTTCAAGGAGAAGAGAGTGAGAAGTCAGGGGAGACATTTCTGAGCAATGTCCAAGCCTTTCTCTCAGCCCTGCTGCTCTGTGCCAACCAATTTTCCTTTTCTCAAGTGCTGACCCTGCTCACCAGCAGAACAGACAGAGTGGGGCCCACAGAGCCAAAAGTGCTTTGTGAAACTGCGAAGCCTCATGTGACCCAGGGGCCAGTGTGACACCGCAGGGCCACATGGAACATCCTCCAGCCCTGTGCCTGGAGCTCTGCTGGGGTTTGGCTCATGTTGCTGTGAAGAGCAGGGGCTCTTCCCATGGATATTGAGGGATTAGCTCTGCTCTGCAGCAGTGGGAACAGGGACTAGGTCCAGTCCTGGGGTTGGACTTAGCCCAAACTGCTCCTAACACAGAGGAGCTTGGCAGCATCTCCTGTCCAGGACTAAGCGATGGCCAAAGGCAGTTTGAGAGGGTTTCCTGCTGTGCCAAGGAAAAACAGAGAAGTGTGCAGTACAAGAGCATTGGCTGGAACTCAGTGAAAAGTAAAGGGAGCTGTTTTGTCACTCCATCTGTCCTCAGTTGCCCTTCCTGAGATCAAGGGCAGTCACTGTGTTCTCCTGAAAATCAGCCTGACACAGCTGAGAGCAGAGGGACCCACTCCAGAGCAAAGTGGCTCAGCCTTTCTCAGAGTCTCAGACTCACTCCTGGCCAAGGACACTCCTGTCCCCCAGTGTCCCCTGGAGGCAGCTCACAGCTTGGATGGCATCCCCAGAACACACCACGTGTCCTGTCCATGGCACTGCTGGAGCAGAGTCAGCTCATTCCCTGCCTGCACGCCTGCCCTGTCCAGAGCTCCGCGGGGCAGAGGGAGCTGGGACACCCTATTGCTGTGCTCAGCCTGCACAGGAGGAGCCCAAGGGCTGGGCCTGAGCCTGCAGCTGGAAATGCCATTCCCACAGAGCCCGTCAGCAATGCCAGGTGTACCTGGGCAAGGCAAAGAGAGAGAGAGCTGGGCCCTGAGGAAAAGCCTTTCCCTGCTTGGCCCTGCATGGCCCCTCCCAGGCAGCAGCAGTGCAGGACAGTGGCTCCCCGGCCCTGGTCAGCAGGGAATGGGCACATGGCAGGAGAGATGCCCTTCATCTCTGGTGCTGCTCTGCCAACCCAGGAGGGAACGGAGGGCCCCAAGCCCTTGGACTGAGGGCTGCGCTGACTGAGAGGGGACATAAAGCTATGCTGCTCATGGCAGTGTCTGCCCTGCAGGGCATGGCTGGCAGCTGCAACACCTCCCCTGCAACAGGGCTTCCCTCAGCACTGCCTCCCACCCTCCCTGCCCACAGCTCTGCTGCTGGAGCTGTCCCAGCCCAAGCTGTTCCTGTGGGCCCAGGCTCCTTTCCTGCCAGTGCTGCCAGAGCCCAGCCCAGCCCCTGGACCACCTCTGCCCTGCAGCTGCTTGGGGCTGCAGGGATTAGAGAACAGCTCCCCCCAGGCCTGGGCACCATGGAAAGGTGATGTTGCATGGACCTGGAGGTTGGGGAGCTAGATGCACTTGATGAGGTTCCCAGGAATCCTCAGCCTGATGGTTTAAGAGCCTCAGCCCCTGCTCTACCCTGCACAGCTGAGTTTCCATCGCCACCAAGCTGAGCCAGGGAAAAGTGGGAAAACAGATTGCAGAAAGCAGAGACTCAAACAGGAAACTCTTGCCCTGAATGAGCTCATGACAAGTCCTCTCAGAAATGACCTGGGCATGAGCTGGAGCTCTGAGCAGCCCTGGCCCACACAGCACCTTCTCTACAGGACCTGCAGCAGGACCAGCCCTGGCAGGAGTCACTCTTTGCACACACAGCCCCCGTCCACCATCCATGGGGAGCTCCCAGGCAGGCTGAGAGCTGCCCCGGCAGGTGGCACATACCCCTGGCCTGGCCAAGAGCCCTCAGGGCTGCAACACCTGCTCTGCATGACAGCCCTTGGCTCCCATTGCTGCAGCCCCAGCTTCAGCCCCTGCAACTGTCCCTGGCAGCAGAAGCCTTCCTGCCCTGTCCCAATGACTGTGCCCAGGGCAGCTCTGCACTGGAGCACATCCTTCCCCAAGGCAGGAAATGGCAGCAGAGCCATCCTTACAGTGCTGTCAGTCGTGTCCTGGGTCAGCTTTAGGAGATCCCTGCAGCCAGAGACTTCTGTGTCAGAAATGGCGAAGATTTCTGCATGAAGAACCTCAGAATTGTCCTTCCAGCTGCTTTGAACCTCTGTCTGCTTCACAGCCCTCAGATCCTGCAGGCAGGGCCCTCAGCCCTGCTGGGCTCTGCTCAGCAGTTGCTCCTCAGGAGAAATGTCTTTTTGAAGCTCTTCTTGTTTTCCAGGAGCTGCCTCTGTGCCATGAGCCCAGCCCCGCTAAGCAGCATAGACACAGCACAAGGACTTGAATGATGCTTCCGTGGATTTGTAGTTGTTTACATCAGACTCAGTCCCTGAAAGTGTGTTCAAAGAACTTCTTGAGAACTCAAAGTAAGATTAAAAACTCCAAAGGTTCTTGAAGTTTTAATTGGTCCCACTGAGGAAGTGTTGCCAAAACAGTTATACCAGGAAACTGCAGACAGAGATGACAGGTGGGGACCAACAAGGCAAAGGTTTCCTGGCCTCAGTTCCATCCAGAATGGTGTCACTGGCTGCAGCGTCCCAGATGCGGAGCAGCCAGGTGAGGATGGACTCGTTGGTTTGGCGGGTGAATTCCCTTCGCAGGTCACGCAGTTCACCCAGAGATAGAGAGCGAGTAATGATCTCTGTCTCTTCAGCTGGGTGTGAAGGTCCTGCTCCACCCTCGTCAGTCGCTATGCGGACTGATTTGCTCCTTGATTTCTTCTTCTGAGTGGTGGCAACTGCTACTGGTTTAGGCCGTTCCGGTTCAGTGACGGTTTGTGTGGAGATGCTGACGGCACTTTTGGTTTCTTTCTCCTCTGTGACAGTCTGCATAGATGTGGACACTGTTGCCTCACCTTTGGCTTCTTTCTCTTCTGTGATGGTCTGTGTAGATGAGGATACTGCTGCCTCACCTTTGGTTCCCTTCTCCTCTGTGACAGTCTGTGTGGACGTTGATGCTGTTGCTTTGCTTCTTTTTACCTTTTTGACTTCTTTAAGAACATGCTCCAACACACCATGTAGTGTTTTGATTCTAAGCATGGTGCTGGCCGTACAGAGAAAACAAAGCAGGACTAACAAGAACATCATGCTGTCCTTGGCATCCAGAGGGTACTCAATATTTTCAAAAACTTCTGTGTCATTCCTGAAAAGCTGGAAAAAATGATTCTTTACTCCTCCCCACAGGGGCTGGGGGAGACTGTTGAGGCCCCAGATGTAGCATTCTAGACTAGAACAAGAAAACAAGACTGGGTATATATTCTGAATGATGTTCATTGCCTCAGAGTTTATCAGGCAATGGACATAATAGACCAGTAAAGCAATTTTAGTACCATAGCCTGGTCTACGCAGGAGTATTAAGGCTGGCAGATAGTGCCCCACATTCAGAAAAATATAGGGAGATAGGTATAAGACACATGTAAGCATGTTGAGCATCATAGCAGACAGGTGTCTTCTTCAATAAAATTGTAATTCTGACTTTTCTTATTGCCTCGTGCCCCACACTGGGCGCCAAAAATATGTTGTGGTTTGAAAACAAACCAAGTGAGAGGCTCTAAGTCAGAAATACAATTTAATGAGAAGAAAAGGAAAAAATTAAAATAAAATAAAATTAATGTAACAATACAAAAAGAAAAACCACTGACAGAGTCAGAATACAACCTGATCCGGGTGATGGAAGCAGTCCAGACGAGGTGGTCTTCCTGAAGCAGTGATCTCATAGAAAGGTCTGGTAGCTCTGGTCCTCTGGGAATCCAGTGGGTGAGGGCTGCCTCTACTGTCCCAAATCCCAGTTTATATCCAGGTGAGAATGCTTGGCTCCTCCCCGTGGGCGGAGCATCTCACAATGGGATGATGAGTCATCCAGGAAGTCCCTGATGGCCCATTAAAGAGAGATAACTCCCGGAGAGAGTTATCTATGAGCCATGCACAAGGCATTGATGGGCCATTAACTGAAGATGGTGATAGAATACATCCTAAACTACAACCCAGGACAAGCTCCCTCTGAGGGACTGATGTTCAGGGCCTCAGCACAAGCCCCGAGAGGGTCATTGAAGCTCTTGTGCTATGTCTGTGCTGCTGAGCTAGGCCAGGCTCCTGGCACAGAGGCAGCTCCTGGCAAGGGCAGCGCTGCAGAGAGACAGCTCTGCCCAGGAGCAGCTCCTGTGCACAGCCCAGCAGGGCTAAGGCACTGCCTGCAGCCAGCCCGGGCACTGCACACAGGCACAGAGGGGTTCAACTCAGCCTGGGCTGGCAGCACAGAGCAGAGCTCACTGAGGGCTCACTAGAGGAGAAATCCTCACAGAGTTGGGAAAAGTCACTCTATGGCTGGGGCAAGAGAAGCTGCAGTTCCTGCAGGGATCTCCTGAAGCTGGCACATCCCACAGCTTTGAGGCGCTTCCAGGAGGACTCTCAGAGTTGCTGCAGGGGAGGGATGTGGCCCTAGGGCAGGGCTGGGTGTCCCTGCTGCACCACCCGAGGCACAGCACAGGGCCTGTTGCCAGGCTCTGCTGCAGGGCTGAGCAGCCAGGGCTGCAGCCAGGGGTGCCCAGGGCTGTCCTGCAGAGCTGGGTCCTGCAGCCCAGGGCGCTGTGCTGGGCCAGGGACTCTGCTGCCTGCCAGGGACAGCCCTCAGCCAGCCTGGGGAGCTGCTGCCAGCACTGGGGAGAAGCTGTGGGGGAAGGAGCCACCCTGAGCAGGGCAGGTGCTGCTGCTGAGAGGTGCTGTGTGAGGCAGGGCTGCTCCCAGCTGCAGACCAGCCTGGGCACAGCTCCAGAGGACACTTGCCAAAGGAAGGTATGCCTGGGATTGCTGGAAAGATCAGGAGCTTTCCTGAGAATGTTTTCAATTTTCTGCTTGGAGAAGGATAGGAAAGTTGGGGTGATGACAAAAAGATTTTTGGGTTTTATACATTTTTCATATAGTCATAGCTCTGTTAAGTACTTTTAAATAGTTGTAAAACTATAATCTTCGTTTAACTCTATTCAACTACTATTACATATATATATAACTATAATCCTTAATTTGCTCTAGTATGTTTCCTACCCCTTCTCTAAGATTGTAGAACAATAAGCTTCTAAATACAATCATTAAATGCTCTATAATCTTAGTATTAGGAAGAGGACCTACAAGAAGAACATTTTGCTTTTTAACCAGAATTTGAGATGTCAGAAAAAACAAAAGTGCCTCAAAGAAGCCCTTGGACCTACTCCAATGGGTTGACCCAGGGTTGTTTACCTGGGGCAACTGAATCTCCTATTGGATGTTCTTGTCAAAAATCCTAATTATTCAACCTCACTAAATTGTTGAAATCAGAGGCTGGGTGTCCCCTATCCCCACGGGGACACCTGAAAGCTTCCAATAAAAGTCTGGTTTTTACTTTATTGTTCTAACGCTGTTACAAGGGTTTGGGTTTTTTTTTTCCCTTTTGGTTATAGGACACAGGAGGATGAGAGAAGCACAAGATGAACTGTAATCAGAAAATCACAGAACATTCTGAGCTGAAAGGGACACACAGGATCATCCAAGTAATGTTTCAACATTGACAGAGACTCCAGAATTGTAACTTTGGGGGTCAGTCTCTCTGCTGGGAGCCATCTAAAGGGCCTTCAGCTCCTCCTCAGCCCTGGACAGTACCAGCATCACCTTCGAAGGGCCCAGCAGGGCTCTCCTGAGCTGCCCTTGCTCCCCTGCAGACAGACCCTGCCCCAGCCAGGGCACTGTAGACAGGCAGGTTTCTGTAGGGCCAGGCTGATGGCACAGAGGGTGGGATGGGCTCTGTGAGTGCTGGCAGGGACAAGGCTTCTCTCAGGAGGGAAATGCCCAGGCCCAGGGAGATGCTCAGGGAAGGAGAGGGGCTGAACAAAGCAGTGCTGGGGGCAGGAGGGCACTGTGGATGTGTGGGAGGTGCTGTGCACAGCTGAGTACGGGAACACTGTCCTGAGTGCCTGGCTGTCTCTGCTCTGCCCTCCCAGGCAAAGCCCCATAACATCTCTTGGTTCTGCCCTCCCCTGGTATTGTCACTTTCATCTGCTGCTCTCTGGGAGGCTCTGACATTTGCAGCAGCTGAATCAGGCACTATCATTGGGATTCCTTCCAGGCAGCTGTGTCCATGGGAATGGGGTGTCCAAGCTTCCCTGTGACCTGTGGGGCTGTGGACAAAGCAGTCCATGGGAAGGGGGAATGAGCTGGGCCCCCTTCCCTGAGATCCCATCATGGGCACACCTGGGGATCTCCTTGCTGTGTCCTTCCAAGCTCTGAGCAGCCCTCCTGTCTTCAAATCAGTGCCAGAGCCTCCTGGAGTTCCCTGAATGTCCCCTGGGGAAGTGCAGAGGTGCCACAGTTGAGGAAATGCTGTTGGGTTTGCCAAGGGAGCTGTGAGTGTCCTTGGCAGAAGTAGGTGGTGAGAGCTTTCCCAGAGCCCTTTGGAGAGGGTGAGACATTCAGGCATCCCTCTGCTCTGGCCAGGGTCTGGTTTATCCCAGGGTGACACAGGAGTGTGATTGTGCTCTGATTGCAGCCAAAGCTGCAAACCCAGTGCAGTTGGGAACAACCCATCCAGCCCCTCACCCTCCTTAAGCCATAGGGAATGCTTTGCCTCTCATCTCTTAGTGGCAAACTCTGAGTGCAGCTGAAATTCTGTCCTCAGAGAGCCAGGAATGATGTGTGGGCAGGAAAATAATGGCTAAAATTCCTTCCTGCTTTCCATGTCCTTTAGAAGTGGGAGTGCAGATGGAAACAAGCCTGTCTGCATTAGGAGTGATTCCACTGACAAATCCTGAATATGCAGCCTTGTCCCTCTGCCACATGGCCACAAACACAGGGCAGTGGGGCAGAAATGGCTCCTGGAGAGCCCCCATGCACAGGCCTGGCTGCTCCTGGTGCACTCAGAAAGAAAAACTGAAAATCAGGCAGGGACCTGGGTGAAGGTTTTCCCAGAGCAGGAACAAGGGTGGGTGAGTCACAGCAGAACCGCCTACAGGGAATGGCCCAGGTTTGGCCCAAAGCAGCCTCTGCTGACTTGTCACTTTATCCATGAACAGGTCCCCGTATGCAGCCACAGCAAATGTCCAACAGCAGCTCCATCAGCCACTTCCTCCTGCTGCCATTGGCGGACACGTGGCAGCTGCAGCTGCTGCACTTCTGCAGCTCTTCCTGGGCATCTCCCTGGCTGCCCTCCTGGGCAACGGCCTCATCATCAGTTCTCTAGACTGTGGGCACCACCTGCACAGCCCCATGTTCTTCTTCCTGCTCAACCTGGCCCTCAGTGATCTGGGATCCATCTGCCCCACTGTCCCCAAAGCCATGCACAATTCCCTGTGGGACACCAAGGGCATCTCCTACGCAGGATGTGCTGCTCATCTCTCTTTCTTTCTGTTCTTCATCACAGCAGAGTATTTCCTCCTGACCATCTTGTGCTACGACTGCTACATGTCCATCTGCAAACCCCTGCACTATGGGACCCTCCTGGGCAGCAGAGCTTGTGCCCACATGGCAGCAGCTGCCTGGGCCAATTCCCTTCTCTTTTCACTGCTGCATACGGCCAATACATTTTCCCTGTCCCTGTGCCATGGCAGCGCCCTGGGTCAGTTCTTCTGTGAAATGCCACACATCCTCAAGCTCTCCTGCTCCAAATCCTCCTTAAGTGAACTTGGGCTCATTGCTCTTAGTGCCTGTTTGGTATTTGGTTGTTTTGTGTTCATTGTCTTCTCCTATGTGCAGATCTTCAGGGCTGGGCTGAGGATCTCCTCTGAGCAGGGACAGCACAAAGCCTTTTCCACCTGCCTCCCTCACTTGGCTGTGGTCTCTCTGTTCCTCAGCAGTGCCATATTTGCTCACCTGAAGCCTCCCTCCGTTTCCTCCCCATCTCTGAATATGGACCTGTCAGTTCATTGCATAGTAGTGCCTCCAGCCCTGAACCCCCGCATCTACAGCCTGAGGAACCAGGAGCTCAAGGCTGCAGTGTGGAGATTGACGACTGGATGATTTAAGGAACATTAAACTGCTGGCCAATTTCTGAAAACTACTTGTAAAATTCATCTTTGATACTTCTTGTTGGTTTCATTTTGGATGTCCTTTTTCTTTGTTTCACTTTTCTAATCTCGTCCACTGTTGCCTCAAGTTTGCCTGCTTTTCACTGTTTGCATTTTGTTCTTACACACCTTCGTGTAAACTATGTATGTTTTTAGAAATGATATCTTATGTTTGCATACTTCTCTTCTCTAGGAGGAGAAAGAGGATTGATGGTGATGCTCACCAACGAGGTTGAAGAGGTGGCTACCTGTGTAGCCAATCTTGGCCTATTTGTAAAATTGTTTATATATCTGGAGTCAGAAAAATCAAGTAGAGCTTTCCTGCTTGACCTCCTGCTGGCCTGCCTCGTCCTTGCATGCTCCTAACAGCAGCAACAAGTGTGGCACTCCCCCACACAGCACCTCTCGTGTTCCTCGGCTGGCCCACTCCAACTTGCCAGCTGTCCATCAGCAGTGTGCCCGCTGCT